>NW_009951865.1:0-499 GCF_000747805.2 Chaetura pelagica | reverse complement strand
TCAAGGCTCCCCCACAAATTTTTACCTTTGACAAGTGGCGAGCTCTCGGAGATAAAATGTGGGACTTGACCACTCAAGGGAAGGACAAGGACTTAAAAGACTTTAAGGCTGTTTGGCAAACTGTGATTAATGTCCTAGAGAAAATGAAAGCAGAGACAAAAGTTGCTGCCGCTGCCGTTCAAGCACTTTTGCCAGTCAAAGAGCAATTAGCTTGCCCCAGCCTTGGAGTCCAGTTTGCCAATAAAAGGTTACACCGGCAAAGAATGTCATTCTATAGCAGAGCTAGTTGCAGGACCGACATCAGAGGGCCCCATGTTGCTACCACCGCTGCCCGAATATTCATTAAAACCATCCGCCCCTCCACTGCCGACCAACAGTGTGCAGTGTGTCTCACAAAATGTGCATGAAGGACCCAAGTGTCGTCCACAAAAAATTGATACATTGACATCATCTATTGAAAATAATGGGGGCACTGCCCAAAATGCTCAGCTTGATCCAG
>NW_009951864.1:0-2343 GCF_000747805.2 Chaetura pelagica | reverse complement strand
CACTGGGGTGACAATGGGGGGTGACACTGGGATTACAATGAGGTGATACTGGGGTGACACTGGCGTGACAATGGGGCAACAATGAGGTGACAATGGGGTGACACTGAGGTGGAATCGGGGTGACATGGGCGTGACAATGGGGTGACACTGGGGTGACATCGGGGTGATAATGGGGTGACATTGGAGTGACACTGGGGTGACAATGAGGTGACACTGGGATGACAATGGGGGGTGACACTGGGGTGACATTGGGATGACAATGAGGTGACATTGAGGTGACACTGGGGTGACATTAAGGTGACAGTGGGGGGTGACACTGGGGTGACACTGGGGTGACATTGGGGGGTGACAATGAGGTGACACTGCCCGGGCTTGTCCTGTCAGAGGTAGTTGTGCAAGGACCCTCCCCCAGGAGGGACACTGGGACCAGTGTCACCCCCAGGGCCCCTCCGTGTCACCAGCCCTCCCAGTTCTGGGGGGGGGACACCCCCAAGACCCCCCCAACCCAAGGAAGGCACAGGGGGACACAGGGACAGTGGTGGCCCCTGGGTGACATCTGCTTGTCCCTGGGGACTCTGGAGGGTTAAAGTGTCCCCTCAGCTCCAGGATGGACCAGAAGGACCCTCAGGACCAGCTGCTCATCCCTGGGGACTCCAGGAGGGACAACTGTCCCCTTGGTGACATCTGCTTGTCCCTGGGGACACCTGGAGGGACCAAGTGTCCCCTTGGTGACATCTTCTTGTCCCTGGGGACTCCAGGTGGGACCAAGTGGTGGCACCTTGGTGACATCTGCTCGTCCCTTGGGACTCCAGGATGGCTGGAGTGTCCCCTCAGCTCCAGCTCCTCATCCCTGGGGACTCCAGGTGGGACCAAGTGGTGGCACCTTGGTGACATCTGCTCATCCCTGAGGACTCCAGGTGGGACCCTCAGCTCCAGGATGGACCACGAGGACCTTAGCACCAGCTGCTCATCCCTGGGGGCTCCGGAGCCCTCTGGGTGCAGGATGAGGGTGTCACTGTCCTTGTCCTTGTCCCTGTCCTTGTCCTTGTCCCTGTCCTTGTCCCTGTCCCTGTCCTTCAGGATGCAGAAGGTGTTGCTCCCACTCGGCCTCCACCACCTTGTAGAGCTCCATGGTGGCCTGAGCATCCTCCACCGAGGAGTGGCCACTCTTCCCCACCTGTTGGGGACAAGGACAGAGGGTGGGGACACCACCAAGATTATGGGGACACCAGCAGGAGGGTGGGGACACCAAGATGATGGGGACACCATCAAAATGATGGGGACATCAAGAGGGTGGGGACAAGGACAAAGAGCTGGGACACCACCAAGATGATGGGGACACCAGGAAGACGGGGACACCAGGAGGGTGGGGACACCAGGAAGATGGGGACACCAGGAGGGTGGGGACACCACCAAAATGATGGGGACACCAGCAGGAGGATGGGGACACCATCAAAATGATGGGGACACCAAGAGGGTGGGGACAAGGACAAAGAGCTGGGACACCACCAAGATGATGGGGACACCAGGAAGACGGGGACAGCAGGAGGGTGGGGACACCACCAGGAAGATGGGGCCACCAGGAAGATGGGGACACCAACCAAGATGATGGGGACACCAAGAGGGTGGCGACAAGGACAAAGAGCTGGGACACCACCAAGATGATGGGGACACCAAGAGGATGGGGACTCCAGGAAGATGGGGACAGCAGGAAGATGGGGACACCAAGAGGATGGGGACTCCAGGAAGATGGGGACAGCAGGAAGATGGGGACACCAAGAGGATGGGGACTCCAGGAAGATGGGGACAGCAGGAAGATGGGGACACCAAGAGGATGGGGACTCCAGGAAGATGGGGACAGCAGGAAGATGGGGACACCAAGAGGATGGGGACTCCAGGAAGATGGGGACAGCAGGAAGATGGGGACACCAAGAGGATGGGGACACGAGGAGGATGGGGACACCAAGAGGATGGGGACAAGGACAAAGAGCTGGGGTCACCACCAAGAGGGTTGGGACACCAGGAGGATGGGGACACCAGGAGGATGGGGACACCAAGAGGATGGGGACACCAGGAAGATGGGGACACCAGGAAGATGGGGACACCCCTTCCCCAAGAAGCCTCAGGGAACCTCGCAGGGAAACTGAGGCCCCGGGGCTGGTTTGCTCCTGGATTTTGGGGTGTGGGGGGGGACAAGGGGGGGACACCCCCAGCCTGGGTGTGCCCTGGGGGCAGAGGGGGAGGTGCCAGGTACCTGGATGTCCTTGTGCAGCAGCTGCTTGACCAGGCGTTTGAGGGAGATGGAGACGTGCTCGGGGAACCCCCCCCGGCGGTTGAGGGGGG
>NW_009951863.1:0-333 GCF_000747805.2 Chaetura pelagica | reverse complement strand
TCCTGGGGACACTGAGATCCTCCTGGGGACATGGAGCTGGTGGGGCTGGGATCCATCCTGGGGACATGGGGCTGCATCCTGGGGACATTGAGCTCCATCCTGGGGACATTGAGTTCCATCCTGGGGACATTGAGCTCTGTCCTGGGGACACTGAGATCCATCCTGGGGACATGGAGCTGGTGGGGCTGAGCCCTGGCGTGGTGGCACTAACTGGGAAAGGCATTGGGATGCTGTCCAGGGACTGGGACGGGGACTGGGACAGGGACAGGGACAGGGACTGGGACTGGGCTGGGGACTGAGCTGGGGACTGGGATGGGGACTGGGCTGGGGACT
>NW_009951862.1:1373140-1374770 GCF_000747805.2 Chaetura pelagica | reverse complement strand
GGCTGGTGTGTGTCAGCAGCTGGTGACCAGCACCCTGCCTGTGCTTTTGCTGCCCGTGGGTTCCAGGTAAGATTCCATGTTCCAGGGGTGACTTTGCAGGGCAGCTGCTGGGTTTCTGCATGGATTTTGACCCCTTTCTCTCTTCCCCCCCAGGAAATGGGGCGTTTGATGCCCCCCCTCCCTCTGCAGGCCCTTCCCAGCGTGTGCTGGGCTGCCCACAGTCCCTCAGCCACCAGGTTTGTGCCAGGAGCCCACGGGTGAGGGTGAGTGGGGCTGTGGGGGTGGCCCTGGTGCCTTGGCTGGGGCTCCAGTGGGCCTGGGGCTCCTGCAGATCCCGGGGTGACACCTCCAGGGACCCCAGGGATGGCTCCAGGCAGGGATGTGCTGCCTCGCCCCCTGCCCGGGCTGTGAAGAACGTCCCCTGCCCCGAGGGTGGCTTTGGTGGGTCTGAGCTGTGTGAAAGCCCATGGGCTTGGCTGGGCTGTGCCCCTCGGTTCTGCCCCGCAGGGTGACCAGGGGCTGGGGCTGTGCTGGAGACACGGGCAGTGCTTGTGCAGGAGGGAAGCAAAGCCAAGGACAGCCCGGGCCTGGGCACGAGGGCCCTGCCTTGTGGAAGCCCAGAGCTGAAGTTCCTGCAGGACACAGGACACCCTGGGACACGTGGGGAAGCAGGCCCAGCCAGGGTGTCACCACCAGGTATTCAGATACGTGGCCGTTTTTTATAAAGGTGACCCCAAAAGGGGTGAAATTAAGACCCAAACGAGGTCAGACGTCGCGCGCGTGACAAACTTTTATTGCAGCAACACAGCAAGAGTCCCTGGAGCGGATGGGACAGGGAGGAAAACAGAGACAGGGAAGAGGAGAAAGCAGAAATACAGAGGACAGCAGGTGAGAGCACAGTAACCACCCACACTCCAGCGATGTCATGGGTGGGGAAGTGGTTCCTGGTGGGGAAGTGCTTCCAATGCACCCAGAGTGTCCCAGATTTGTATACAGTTCTTGCCCACTGCACCCCCACTTTTCTCCCTGAATAAGGGAGAAAATCCTTGATCTTCTCCGTGATAGCAGGGGCAGGTGTGATACCAGGGGCTGTGTAGTCTTTGTTTGGCTAACTGATGAGATCGGCCATGAACATCTGCAGGTGCTGCAGTTCCAAAGCCACCGCTGAGGACCTGCTGCCCCGGGGATGGGCACAAATGTCCCGCACCTGCCCTCCCAGCCACCTCCCCTCTGCACCCACCGCCCGGCCTAGCTGCTGGTCCTTTGGCACTGGGGGGGCCCACATCTGTGGGAGGGGCTGGGAGACAGGCAGGGGGGGAAAAAACAGAACAAAACAAAACACACACACACACAAAACAGCATTAAAAAACACCCAGACATATTACCAAAACAGAAAATAAAGGGATGGGAAGGGAAGGGAAGGGAAGGGAAGGGAAGGGAAGGGAAGGGAAGGGAAGGGAAGGGAAGGGAAGGGAAGGAGAAGGAGAAGGAGAAGAAGGAGAAGGAGAAGGAGAAGGAGAAGGAGAAGGAGAAGGAGAAGGAGAAGGAGAAGGAGAAGGAGAAGGAGAAGGAGAAGGAGAAGGAGAAGGAGAAGGAGAAGGAGAAGGAGAAGGAGAAGGAGAAGGAGAAG
>NW_009951862.1:1351681-1372847 GCF_000747805.2 Chaetura pelagica | reverse complement strand
GGAGGGAAGGAAGGAGGGAAGGAAGGAGGGAAGGAAGGAGGGAAGGAAGGAGGGAAGGAAGGAGGGAAGGAAGGAGGGAAGGAAGGAGGGAAGGAAGGAAGGAAGGAAGGAAGGAAGGAAGGAAGGAAGGAAGGAAGGAAGGAAGGAAGGAAGGAAGGAAGGAAGGAAGGAAGGAAGGAAGGAAGGAAGGAAGGAAGAAGGAAGGAAGGAAGGGGTGAAAACAACAGGAATAACAGGTTAAAAACAGAAAATAAAGGGATCTGACAGGAAAAGAAGAAAGAGAAAAGGTGAAAACAACAGGAATAACAGGTTAAAAACAGAAAATAAAAGGATCTGACAGGAAAAGAAGAAAGAAAAAAGGTGAAAACAACAGAAACAACAGGTTAAAAACTGTGCTTGAATGTTGTAGCACAGTTATGTTGCTTCCTGCCAAGGGTTTGAGTGTTCCTGATTGACTTCTTGCTCTAAGCCTGACCAAGCAGGACTAAATCAGATCCAGAAAAGACGTGCACACCTCAGGGTGCCTCTCACCCAAACCCTGCTTCCCCCTGTTTGATTTTCACCCCTGAAGTGGCTGCACATCCATGCACAGATCAAGTGGTTCCTATGGAGATCACTCTCCTGAAGTGTGTGTAAGGTCTGTTGGTGTGAAACACCCAGGAAAATGGATTATGCACCACATGGACTAACATATTTTGCACCTGGTGCAGCTTTCAGGAGACAGGGGAGACAGTGCTACGTGCTGCAGAGGCAGAAAGCAAGTAGAACAAGGTCATTCCTCCCAGAGGCTGTAAGCAAGGAGGAGGTTCTGCAAAGAGCAGATGTGAAGATCCAAAATGAATGACAAAAAAAAAATTGACACTGTGGAAAATGCTTTTTTTAAAAAAATGAAGGGTCCTAAATTAGCTCCAGCTCACTATGATGCTCCAAAATCCCTTAGAAATCAGGATAATCTGGGGCTTGCTACAAAAGCCTCATTTATGAGAATGGGATTCTCTGGTCTGTGTTGCAGGAAGGGACCCTCAAAGTGAAATAGGAAGCATCTTTTCATAAAAACCTCATGAAAATTCCATATGGCAAGAAAAAAATAAATTGTGTTGTGGGTTTTTTTCTGTGTGCAAGCTTCATATTTCAAAGGGTTTTTTTCTCTGCATGCTCTGAAACACAGGTGTGACCTCCTCGCATGAGGCAAGATGTAAATTCAAGATTTCTGGGGGGAAAAAAAAAAAAAAAATCCCCTGTTGAAAATGAGAATATAAAATCCTAAGGTTTGCTCAAAAGGATGTGCAGCCAGGACCTGCCTTCCTGGAAACCTTATGTCCCATGGGTTGGGAACCTGGGTCACCTCCAGGGGAGAGGGTGTTACTCAGGGTGTCACCCTGAGATCCTAACGCCAAACCTGCTGGGTTGGGCCAGCAGGGAATGACTGAGCAGTCAGAAGCACCCAAAAACCCCTCAGCAGTCAGGGTCCCCACTTGTGTCACCCTCTTGTTATCAAGAGGCAAGAGATTATTTCAAGCAGAGGTGCTCTTGCTGTGACAAGTAATGCTGTACCTAGAGGGCTGGCACCTGCCCACACACACCCTTGGACCTTGGATTGGGTCCAACCGCCTTTGGTAGGTTCATAGAAACATAGAATCATAGACTGGTTTGAGTTGGAAGGGACCTTAAAGATCATCTAGATCCAACCACTCTGCATGGGCAGGGACACCTCCCACCAGCCCAGGTTGCTCCAAGCCCCATCCAACCTGCCCTTCAACACTTCCAGGGATGGGGCAGCCACAGCTTCCCTGGGCAACCTGGGCCAGGGTCTCACCACCCTCACACTCAAGAATTTCCTCCTCATGTCTCACCTCAATCTCCCCTCTTCCAGTTTTCATCCATTCCCCCTTGTCCTCTCACTACAAGCCCTTGTCAAAATTCCCTCCTCAGCTTTCCTGGAGCCCCTTCAGGCACTGGAAGGTGCTCTAAGGTCTCGCTGGAGCCTTCTCATGTCCTTCTTGTGTTTTGGGCTCCAGAGCTGGACACAGCACTCCAGGTGGGGTCTCACCAGAGCAGAGCAGAGGGGACAATCCCCTCCCTGGACCTGCTGCCCACGCTGCTCTTGCTGCAGCCCAGGACAGGGTTGGTTTCTGGGCTCCAGTTCACGGTGCCGGCTCGTGTTGAGCTTCTTATCACCCCCAAGTCCTTCTCCTCAGGGCTGTTTTCAATCCATTCTCCCCGCAGTTTGTTTTTGTCCTCAGGATTTCCCTCACCCAGGTGCAGGACCTTGCCCCGTTGAACATCATGAGCTTGGCATGGTCCCACCTCTCCAGCCTGTCAGGTCCCTCTGCATGGCCTCCCTTCCTCCAGCGTGTCGACGTCACCACACACTTTGGTGTCACCAGCCAACTTACTGAGGGTGCCCTCAGCTCCACTGTCCATGTTACTGACATGGTCCTGCCTGTCCCCCACCCCCCAGCACCCACCCCCCACTTGGCTCTCTCAAGACAGTCCCCATCTGAGCAGCCTTTGCCAACGAGCACTTGAGATGGACCAGAGAGCTGAACACAGAAAGCAGTGAAAACTTTATTGGAATTAAAAAAGGATCTTCATGGATAAAAAGTTATTTTATTTTATATTTTCTCCAGAGTTCCTAGTGACACTTTCCCATTATGGAAGGGAAAAAAAAAAAAAAGTAATACCAACCAGGCAAGCTTATACATCAGTAGTGAAACATGCCCTTCAGTGTGGCTGAGACCTCTCCTTGCAAACTTGACTACAGTCCTTGCAAACTTGACTAGAGTCCCAGCATTTCATCTTCACAACAAATGGTGTTGGTTGAAGAGCACTGTGATCACGAAGAAAACATCCAAAGGACAAGATGGCCACAGATATAAAATAAATTAAAAGCTTCTGTAAAAGTTTCTTTCCATATACAAAATAACTTTTCGGTTCAGGGGGTAATTTTTAATTTATTTATTTTTTTTAATTGACATAGTCTGTACAAAGATTAACATTTCAACAGGAATAATTTAAAAAGGCTGGTTTTTTACAAGGAGAAATGGGTGGCTGAACAAAAAAAACCCAAACCATCAGCCCCCCTGCAGGCTGCTGAGTGTCCCCTCAGAGAGGAGCCTGCAGAGCTTCTGGGCCAGCCCTGCAGTGGGGCAGGGCTGCTTGGCACCTTCCAGAAGGAGCTCTGCTCCTTGCGAGCTCAAGGGCAAAACACAGCCTGCCTAGTCACCCCCCCCTGCATTGATTCCAGCAGGCAGTTCTCCTGGCCCAAGGGACCACACTGCAGGAGCAGCAGGTTTGATCTGGCACTCTCTACTTTGCACAAGTTCCTGTGGGGATTCCCTGCTCAGCCTCCCCACAGTGGGATTTCCAAGAGCTTCCTGCAGTGGCCTCCTCACAGGCTGCTCCCCTCTGGGGACTTTGCTCCCAGAAGAGCCTCTCTGAAGAGAGAGCTTGTGTAGCTCAAGACATTCCCCTGCCCATCTTCTGAGCCAGCCATAAAAACAAGCTGCAGGCATCAGATACTACATCATTAGATGGGAAGCAGAACCATTTATCTAGGATTTAAAAACGCAACAACAAACAAAACCAGAACAGGGGTGAAAAGCCCCCCCCCCCACGCTGATTGGAGATTAAAATGGTGATTAATAACATGAGCTGGAAATTATTTTGAGGTCCCTACTAGGACAAAGTTATATACAGAAATCATTGCCCGTGTTGACTAGTAACACGTGGCTGATGCCAGACCTGGCTTCGTGCAGGGAGTTCCTGTTGCAGAGAGAAGTGCAAAACAAGCCATGGGTGTAAAAGGTCTCATTTCTAGGTGGTTAACTGGAGAGAACACCCAGCGTAGGGTTGGAAGAGGCAGATCACCTTCTCCTTGGAAGATTGTACCTGTTCTGCACCACATGGTTCACAACAAAGAGGGGCTGTATCCTAGCACAGCCGAGGTGGGAAGGAATCCAGCCCTCCAGAGCTACTGAGCAGCTCCCACCTTCCCACTCAAGACAAGAGGTGCACACCCCAAGAGCCTCAGAAATGCTGCCAAGGCAATGATTTTGGTGACATGATCATTACTTGCCAGCTCACCTTGGACAATGAGATGAGATGTATTGGCCCAAAGCTTGCCTTGTCAAGTTCTAGGCAACTTGTTTTCCCACAAGCTCTCTACAAATTGAAAAGTAGTTAGGTTTGTTGTTTGAGCTTCTGTGGTTTTGAACAGTAGCCACTGTCACACTAAATGCCCACACAGGGGGGTTGGAACAAGGTGATCTTTAAGGCCCCTTCCAACCCAAACCATTCGAGGATTCTATGAAATTTAAAAATCATGGACTTTCAGCTCTTACAAAAGACTCAGAAACCACTGCACCTGCTTGTGCTTGCAGGGCCTGGTGTCCCCTGGAGATCCCAGCCTGCCTCCAGCTCAGCCAGTGGCATCTCCCCACAGGTCCCAGTGACACCTGGCCCATGAGCAGAGCAGAGCATCACAAGGTGAGCCCTAGGGCACAGGCAGCCTGTGTGCACTACTGCTTCTGCCTGACCTTCATGTCAAGGCAGGAGGCCACTCACCTCCACAGCAGGGACAGGCTCTTCCCACCAGCTCACAGCCATGACATGCTCTTGGTTGGCTGCAACTGGTTGTCTTTTCAGCCAGGAGAAAAAGCACAGGTTTTTCTCCTCCTGTTTTGAAGCCCATCTGATTTGCACGTGGAATGTTGGGTTTTCCTCCTGCCTGGGGAAGTGGATCAAAGGAACTTAGATCTCAATGTCCACAGCTTCCCACCTGGAGTTGGTTCTGATGGCAGTTCTGCCCCTGCAAGGTGAATATGGCACTTGTTCTCTAGAGCTGGAGACTTTTCTTTCCAGGGAACAGGCCCTTGGAGGCAGAATGCTGCTACAGAGCTCTTGGGATCCTCACATACAGCAATTAGGCTGGAGAGCTGTGCTAATTAGTGTTAATTGGAGCCAATAAAGATGGCTCTGGCCATCTGACCACAGGGGTATGCTGTTCAAGCAGGGCAAGGGAAGGGCTACAAGCATCAACTTGCATCTGGGACTACTCAGTGGTGCTTTTTTTTTAAATTTTGGTGGGTTTTTTTGAGTGAAAACTCCTGTCACCTTCCACTGAGACTGTGCAGGTAAAAAGTGATTGCTGAAGGGATCCCCTGGTCACCCACTCCAGCTCCACACCTCTCATGCACAGGCTGGTGAGCACTATGGCACCAGTGACACCAAACACCAAAATCAGGGACTGAGCTACTTATGCTGGCCCCAAACATCCATGGAGCTGCAAAAAGGCACGTTCATAGAAGAGCTGTCATCACCCTCAGTACCCTGAGGAACTGCTGACTCCCAAGTAGGGAACTTAACTCTCATTGGTGATGGGGAATTCATTCCCTGGGAATATTTCAGAGAGTCAGTTAGGAAGGTAACTGAGGAAAAAGGTTGTTTGATGTTTACTTTAGGTCAAACTGAAACATCACCCTCACCAGACCCAAGTGCTTTCAAAAGCATCATCCTCAATAGATGGTGCTGCTGGAAGTGAAACCAGGTTTCTGTCTAAAGTACTTCTGTGAACATGTACTAACTTTTGGAGCTGTGTGTGAGGTTTGTTAGCTGTTTTCTTTCCTGCTTGTAGCTTCTCATATGAATTTTTTGGTGAATAAAGTGTTTTTACTGTGCAAAACTCGCTAGTAAGAAGTCTTAAATTGACAGCATAGGTACAACAAATTTCATTTCCAGAGTAGAAGTGAAGTGAGATTAAAAAACAATAATCTACTATCTGATTAACGTAGCAATCAAAACTCACCAACCCAGAGGTAGTTTTGATCAAATAATTGTAGTGAAGGACTGCAGGTAAAAATTATGCACCAAATAATTTCATACCAGGAATCAACTACCATGATTTACTCACAGATTATTTGTAACTACATTCTAGAATATGTGCTGTGAACAAGCTGCTCAGCTGCTTCAGAGAGTGGGACACTTTCCTACCCTTGGCCTGCTGAGTTGCCACAGTGGCATGAAAGAAAAGTCTCTGCTTTTGAGATACCACCATTCCACTTGTAACGTGCTTCGTGTTCTTCTGACTGAGGACACTGACCTCTAATAAGCTGAATTCCCAAGAGCATGTCCATGAAAAGCAATGCACACATGCAGTTGGTGACATGTCATCCCAAGGAGATCTACGTTTCAGTTGGGTTACCTCAGGCTCTTAGGATGTTGGATTTGTTTGCCTCCCTTGCTGCACTCCACGATGACCTAAGGCAGAAAGCTTAGCTTTAAAATGAAGAACAGTATCTTTCTCATCTCCCTCCCCACTAGTCAAAATGGAGGGAGACAAAAATTGCTGCTTCCCAAGTCTTGTACAAAAATAGATCTGCATGTCCTTCTTGAAGAGTCTTTTTCCAATTCCTCTTGATCTCTTGGATCTCAACAGAGTCAGTCCCCATTGCCAAGACTTGTGTCGTGGTCAAATTCAGAGACGAATGAAGTTCATGTTCTCTTTCCTTGGAATTGCTATTTGGGATCCATTCCATTTCCATCCTCGTTGTTTGGATTTGTTTATATATATAGATAGATTTATAATTTTTTTCTCTTTTTAGTCCAAAAGAAATGCATTGGCAGTGCAAACAAAAAGTAGGTATCATGAAACACCCCCTCCCATCCCCTCCCCCGATACCAAGTGATCACCTCAGCATTCCAAAAAAAGGGTCTCCCGAGATGTTATCTGCAGGCACAGGATTCCACTGTCATGTTGGGGTACACCTTAAGAACCACGTTCTTATTCTCATCAAAGAATAAGATGCTAAGAGAGGACATTTTGTCAGGAACACAGCAAGGCTCAGGAAGGCACGGGACGACCCCGACAGCTCTCACTATGCTCTGGATGGTGGCATGGTTGGATGGCTTCAAGGCCTGCAAGAAAAAGACACAGCACAATATGGAACTGCACCCACCTTGGAATGGGCCCCACCTCCTCTACAACACAACTGGGCTTTTTTTTTTTTTTTTCCAAGAAGGGCCCTGTGGAGGAGCAACAGTTGACTGTGAAATCTGTCTTCTAGGCAACCATTTCCAGTTGTCACCAGCAGGGCCACTGAGCCAGCAGCAGGGAATGTGTCTGGTTCTTCTGGCCACTGGATGTGAGTGATGCTCCATCTGAGGGAGGAGCCTTAGGCTCTCTGGGATGTGCCTTCCCAGGAGAAGGCCCAGGCAGCAGACCTGGCAGCAAGGTGTACCTATAAGGCAAGGTAGTCTCTCCCTAGTTATAAGTTACAATTTAGTCATAAAACTGGTCTGAGTGAGAGGGAGGCAAAGTCCTAGCAGGCTGAGTCATTAGGGGAGCAAAAGAAACACCACTTGGAAGTTTGGCTGGTGGGACATGAGCGAGTCAGGAAAAACAAAAGTGGATCAAATGTGTCCAGAGGAGAGAAGGAAGTACTTGATGCCACGATGCTAATGGTTCCAGTTTGCTCTTGTGGTGGTTTTGCTCATTCTTCCATGTCAAATCACTTCTGAAGTGACACTGCCAAGTGACAGAACACCCAATTCCTACATGTTAAGGGGACATTTTCTCCACAGGACAAAGTTTCCTAGATTTAGAGTCATGTAAACAGGAACACACTTTGGTGTGATGACCAAAAGGCTGAGCAGTGAGATGAACTGTCTTTGTACAACCAGAGTTCGTTAATACACTCATAAAAATGAATCAATTCCTAGGAATGAAAAATACTAAGTATCACCTCTAGAGCTCCAAACCCTCCCAAATCCAAGTGTCTGTATGAAAAGCAGCCAATCACAAAAAAATGCACAAGAAGCAGTTTTTAGCCCAAGACTTGTGCTTTTGGAAGAGTGAAACTTGAAACTTGCTTTAGAGAGCTCCTCTGACGTGTACAACCTGGGAACTGCCCAGTTCAATATGCTCAGTCAGATACCACTGAGAAATACCTGGAACAAGACCATTTGGGCCAAATATTTGACTGGCAGTTTTGCCACAGCAAGAGATGATTCACTTTTGGAAGAATCAGTCTTAGGGGTCAGAGATGGACTTACCTGAGGGGCAAGTTTCAGTGATCTGGCATGCAAAAAAGCCCAGGAACAACTGGGAGATTCTGGTTAGTTGTATCTTTTGTGTAGCAAGTGAGTACATTCAGGAGTAAGGGTTCCAACTCTGCTGGCAACACACAGGGATGTCTAACCTGCCCCTACATCCACCCACATAGTTCACAGCTAATGCACTTCCCCCTGGAGGCAGCTGCTCCTTGAATTCCAACAGAGATGGAACAGAATGGATTTCATCCACATCATTTTGTTGAAACTAGTCTCAAGAGAGAACTGGACCCATTTGACACAGAATTGAAAAGGATTCACTGGGGAGCATTCAGCTACTCTTTATGGACATTAGACAGAATGTGAATGTTTCTTTCTTCTCCCCACGAGGAACCTACTTCACCTGCAGGAAGGCTGGGCAAGAAATGGGGCCAATCCTGCACATCCCTTGCTTTTGTTTATCCTCTGAGAGTCAGAGTTTTCTCAAGCACACCCGGGATCCAAGTCCCTTTTAAATGCAGATGTTACACAGAGCCGGATCTTTTTGGAGGGAAAAAAAATAATCCTGAGCTGACCCCCAACTGCCAAATGTGTGAATGAGTCCAGCTGTGGCTCAGGCTGCACCTGCTAAGCTGCATGTGTCCTTGGGAGACTGGCTGCCCTCTTGAATTCCATTGGAGATGTGTTATGAGCAGGGCAAATGAAGTCGGGTACGAGCTTTCATTCCTCACCTGGGAGAGGGTCTGCCTGGCCCACCTGCTCAAGCCCCACACACCTGGGTTGGACAGCAAGCAAAGCAGCTAATTGAAGTCAGGGAAAAGGGTAAGGCCAGAAAATTTGGGGGTGGAAGTGTGTGTGAGGGGGAAGAGACACATCTGTTCCTAAAACTTTTACATACTCGCCCTTGGCAAGGGAACATGATATACCCATAGGCACAGAGAAGTGTGTTATTGCCTGATGGTTATGGTACCATCTTGCAAACTCAGTGTTATTAGCAGCACCAGGTATTGTGCACAAGTAACAAGAATAACACCTGGCTCCAGAAGATGCTCATTTCACATTTTTATATAATTTAGCTTTTCGTTCTCTTTGGAAAATGAGGTGATTTGGGGTTTTGCAATTTAAAAAGTGCACAAAAGGAACAATCTGAACTCCAACCTGGACAGAAATCTACTCATTGCTTTCGGGGAACCAGACTCAATGGGTTTCAGTGAACTGTCTCTCTCTGCAGTATATGGCAGCAAATATTCAGCTTCCCAGTGTCTATAATTTTTCACCCGACTGAGTCTAGAGAGTTTCACACCTAAAGGCTGGATTAGGCTTCTCAGTAGGAACCTGTAGAAGAAAACAGGTGACCTGGTTATGGCCCTGCAGGCCTGCACTACAAGCTTAGCTCATGGCAATGAGACCTGCTCCCCATCAGCAAAGTCATGTAAATGCAATTTACTTGTCTACCCATCTCTCCTGATGATTTGTCACCTATTTTCTACCACAAACTTTTCCCAGGGCAGGAAGAACTTCTGATAGTGTGTTCATGTGCAGAGGTGAGGGGTGAAGAGGAGGAGAAAGAACACTCCCTTGGGACTACCAGACTTAGTTACCATGATAATTGCAGCCAGTCCTGCAGTCTACAGATTTGAGAGGATGAAGCTGAACTGGGACATCTCAGAGGCCAATGCAGGGAAGCAGAACCCAAAAATTTGGCAGAACATCTTTTTACTATCTTCAAAAAATAACTAAAGCTGCAGCTTAGTGAATAAAGATTGCTACCCAGTCGTAGGCAGAGGGACATAGCAGCATTTTTTTCCTTCATGTGTCCTTCAAGTGAGAATGGGAGAAGTCCAGGTCTGGTGCTTTTAGAATTTCTAATCTGTATGTTGAGTTCCCTGTTTGACTGAGCACGGTTCCTATCAACAATGAAGCAAAAGGCCCAGTGTAAGATATTCAAAGGTAATGACTCCACCTTGTCTTGTTCCCCTTCATTTTTTTCCTTCGACCTGATGCCTGAAAACCTGCCACTGCAGTTGGAGGTAGCCAGGTGAGTCACCCTTTCCAGCAAAGAGAGACTCCTGCCTTTCTCAGCTTGTTTTCTCTGGGTTCCATCCCCTTTGGTACATTTCTTCACCTGTCATTTTCAAAGGCTGACTCCTTTGGGTCTTTAAGCCACTGAAATGCCACATGAATTCCAGAACTAACTGTCCAGGCTTCACTGTGGCAGGAAGGAAAGCTCTAGAAGGAGAGGTTACAGTGAGACCAACAGCCCTACCTTGACTGACATTTCCTGAAGGCATTATTTGTGTGTACCCTTCATTTCAGGCCAGCCTCAAGCACCACATGCTGCTTTCAGGTTTCAGTGGACTCCAGGGAGGGTCCATGCTGCTAATAATGACATTGGGCATTTGATTTTAAGGAGCTGAGTTCACAGAATCACAGAATGAGGGGGTTGGAAGGGAGCTCTGGAGATCATCTAGTCCAACCCCCCTGCTAGAGCAGGATCCCCTAGAGCAGATCACACGGGAACATGCCCAGGTGGGTTGGGAATGTCTCCAGGGATGGAGGCTCCACAACCTCCCTGGGCAGCTTGTGCTCTGGTACCCTCAGAGTAAACAAGTATTTTCTCATATTCAGGTTAAACCTCCTGTGTTCCAGTTTGTGCCCATTGCCTCTTGTCCTGTCCCTGGACACCACTGGGAAGAGTCTGGCCCCACCCTCCTGACACCCCCTGTAGATAGTTATAAGCACTGATGAGCTCCCCCCTCAGCCTCCTTTTCTCCAAGCTGAACAGCCCCAGCTCTCTCAGCCTTTCCTCACAGGGCAGACCTTCCAGTCCCTTCATCATCTTAGTGGCCCTAAGTTCATCCACCTAAGTCACAGGGCTAGGAGCACATCACCCTTTCTTGCTAACTCACATGCAGCGATTTAATAAAAACCAGAGCATTTCAAAAGTTACCTGGCCTGGATCCAGAGCACCCCAACTGCTCCTCCAGCTCCACAGAGCCCCTGTCCTTGGGACAGCCATGCCTCAGGAGGCACGTGCTTCCCCACAGCCAGCTATGCTGACTGGCCCCAGCGTGGGTCTGGCAGCAGAGACTCCTTTGAGACCTAACAACTCACTGCCTAACAAGCCATTTTCTGAACCTGGCTTGTATTATGTTTATTAAACAGGTTAATAACAAGTTCACACATCATAAGCACTATTCAGGAAATGTTTTATGGCCATTTGGGTTCTGGACAAAAAAAAAAAAGTAATACCATGTAATATTTTTTTAATTACCTTTACAAGCCTGTCTTTTTACTAGCTGTTCTAACCACCACTCTTTGCAGCCCAGGACAGGGACACCACTTATTTGCTAGACCCAAACAGGGACCAGGTGACCTTTCACCGGCGTGGGGAAGAACACGCGCGGTCGAGGGGAACAGTGCAAAAGAATCAAGGGAAGACTGTACCTTTGGAATTGGGAACTGGCATTCCCCCGAGCAGTAATAGGCATCGAAGGATTTGGGGGAGATAATCCACTCGCTCCAGCCAATGTCTGCAAAATCCACCTTGAGGTAGCGGCGGGTGCAGGACCTGGGCTCGTTCCACTGCTTCCTCCTCGCCTTCTTCAGCGTCTGCTCATCGAACTGGAGGGTCTGGCTCTTCTGGTGCTGATTCTTCCTCTGCTTTTTCTTGCTCTTGGCCCTCTCTGCTAAGCGGGGCTGAAAGGTTTTGTAGGTCTTTCTGCCTTCCCACCTCTCCTCCTCGTTGTACTGGTACTCGGCTCCCGGGAGCTCGTTGTTCTGCAGCGGCAGGAGGGCGTTCGCGGAGCGTTTCCGCCGCCGCTTCCCCGGGCTGCTCCTCACCTGGTTTTCTGGCCTGGGAAAGACCCTTGCCAGGGGGTGACGGTGTCCTTGCAAGCTAGACACAACGCTCTCTGGCTCTGAAATAGCAGAATCGTTGGCATAAACCAGAACGTAGGGTTCATAGCGAGATGGTGCCCTTCTCCAGGGGGGAGGGCTGACCAGGTCCAGTCTGACACCCACCAGGAGCTCCTTGTTCCGTTTGGCTTCATGCAGGAGCTGAGTGATATCCTTCCACTGCCAGGAAAGGACATCCTGGTAAGCAGTGGAGATGTTGATGAGGAAACGTCCCAGGCTCCGAGTCTGGTTCCCAGCAGAAGGAAAGGTCCAAACTGAAAGATGCAGCTGGAGTTCAGGTTTCCTGTGCCCGTGGCGAGAACAGCCCCTGGATTGAGAACAGTTCCACTTAGCGTGCAGCAGGTCACCAACATAGAAATACACTGAAGCTGACAAGATGTTTTCAGACTCGGTGAGCGACGTCAAGTTAAAAATGTACATCTCCTGGCTTTCAGGGCCCCCTAGAAGAAGAATTACTTAGATAAGAAACTGCTGTAAAGGAAGAACCGAGCGCGTTGCTTTCCAAGCTGTACAATTCTTGAGTGTGAGGGTGGTGAGACCCTGGCCCAGGTTGCCCAGGGAAGGTGTGGAAAACCCATCTCTGGAAGTGCTCAAGGCCAGGTTGGATGGGGCTCTGAGCAACCTGGGCTGGTGGGAGGTGTCCCTGCCCATGCAGGGGGGTTGGAATGAGATGATCTTTAAGGTCCCTTCCAACCCAAACCAGTGTGTGATTCTATGATGGTTTACACATTTAGCCCAACCTGATGCTGCACCACACAGCTAAGTTCCCAACAGCTGAAAACTAATGTACCAAACCAATTTCTAGCTATCCCTTATGCCTGGGGAACTAGATTTTCTTTTGACTTCCATCCTACTTTTAAATCCCCCAGCCTAAACAGGCTGTTTATTCCATTTGTCCTAAGCACATCAGGGGATCTGACCTCTGCTTGCTTTGTAACCACTAATGTAATGAGGTTAATATGCAATTTGGCAGAGGCCTAAGTACATCAGTCGTAGGAACCAGACTTTACAATGTCTCCTAAGTGCCTGTTAAAGAAGTTATTCTGTGAATCACTGCTGTACGTTGAATGACAAGTTTGGATTTTAATTTTTAATAAGAACCCCACGACACTGCTTGCCCTAAATTGGCGTTTTGCAGCGCAACACAAACCAAGCTGCCTTTGTTTATGGAGAAACCCTAGATGGCGTGAGGCAGACGCAGGAGGAATAGAGAGTTTTGATGAGAAGGGAGCCTGGAGAAGCTGCTCTCAGCGTTTGAACCCCATTGCCAAAGCGCTGCTGGCAGCAGGTGGTGCTGTGTCCTCACCCAACCGCCTCCACACTCCCTGCTCCAAAGGGGTTGGTGCATCACTCAGTCTCCACAAACATCTTGAAACCAGCTCCCAGCACAGATGTCTCCAGATTTGCTGGCTTCCGGCTCAGCCAAACCCAAGTGTGTGCCCTGGGCTTCTGTCACAACTTGGGAACACCGCGTTAAACCCATCCCTTGTGTGACAGCAATTCCTGACTCTTGGAATGCACTGAAACAAGCACTCTGAGGGCCAGTCCCTTCCCCTAGAAAGGACAGACACATCACGGAGGATTCACCTTGAAAATATCTACAAATGCACCTTTCCCTCCACAGAATTTCATTTCACTTCAAGGAAACTTTGTTCTCAAGCCCAGGCAGAAACTCCTGACAGTCTATGGCCACAATAAATGGAGTTTTACACTATTAGCCAAGGTCAGAAGCTGGGTTTAAACTTTTCATCCATGTCAGGAGGTTGAGAAGCACCTAAGCAAATGTCATGGGGATGCAGGAAGCTTTCCATGAGCCTCCTCCAGCTTAGACATCTGACACCAGTGAAGTTTTACTGACTCATGCCAGCTGAGGCTTTAGTCTTTACTCTTACAACTCTTCTCATCCAAACAGCCTGATTTCCCTCCTGCTATTCCCTAGGGATCCAAAACAAGAGCCCAAACCAAATCGAAGTAGGGCTTCAATTCTAATACCTTGTCCATCATATTTCCTAAGCTGCTACCAGCAACAGCTCCATGTGAAATGGAGGAGGGGACCCAACTGCAGGGTGAAGTTCATCAACAAGTGCTCAGCAGCCAGTGGGAAGAGGCAGACTAAGCCCAACTAAGGCTTCTGCCCAATTTGCCCTCTGTGACAAGACACAGAAGGTCTTAAAGGCAACCAGATCTCCTTACAACAAAGCCCTTTATTGGTCTAGAGGGATAAAGTCAGTTTTGCAGGTGAAAGAAAGGAAAACACAGGCCCAGAAACCTATGGGCATTGCAAAAGCTTTTTTCCCCTTATGTTGTCAACATAAATCAAAACCTGGTGAAAACTTTGCAGCAGCCTCCTTTGTGCTAGTTGCCCAGACAAGAAATGTGTTGCAGACACAGACAACATCTGATGTTGAAATATGTCCCTTCAGAGGGATGCTGGACAGAAGGTGCTGCTCTGCCTGAGCTGGTTCTTGGGCTACAGCAGCAGTGGGAAGATCTCAGGCACCCCGAGTGTCCTGTAAGCACTGCAGGCAGCTGCTGGAGCCACCTTGAACTTGGGTTTCCCAGCACCTTACTGCCTGGCAAGACTGAGCAGCTGTATTTAGGAAACCTCACACTTATTTGCAGCAGTGCAGAGTGTCATTCTGTGGCAACTCAGTATTGTTTGAGCAGTAATTTCCCCTGCTCCCTCAAAACAGCTCCCAGCTCTGTGAGCAGTGGGTTTCTATCTAAGCACCAGTACTTGAGCTAAGTCTTCTAGTTCTTTCTTACCTAAAGTGAGTTCTGCCAACTCAGCTTTGCTCTTTAATAGGAATAGCATAGGAAGCACTTCTCAGCACCTAAGCATGCAAGGAGGAGCTGACTGAAAAGGAAACAAAAGCAAAGGAAAAACACATGGAAGGAATACACTGCTACCCCCCAGATACTCTGAGGCCAGATTTTAATGGAAATCTCTGCCCCCCTTCAAGGGATCACACTATGTTGCTGCCAGCCTGAGGAGGGATTTGCAAGCCCAAACTCTGCATGACAGGATATAATTTGGAAGGTACATGCTGTTAGATGGATGGCCTGCCTGTGGGCTTTCCCTGTGCTCCAATGAAGCCCAGACCCCAGCAGCACCACAGCAAAGCCTGTACGGGGCCAGCATCCCTGCCCCAGTCTCCTGCACAAGTAAGGGCAGAGCTCTGCAGGGTGAGGGGAGAAGGGAGGTCCAGGCTCCCCAGGCCTACAGTGGAAAAGCCTTCCTCTAGCACACAGGCAGTTGTCACTCAGACAGAGGGTGCTGTTCCTCCCTGCTGGGGCTGTGGGAGAGGCCAGAAAGCAACCCAGCTCATGGCACTACAGCTCAAGTAGAATCCTATAATCACAGAATGCTTAAGGTTGGAAGGGACCTTAAAGATCAGTAGGTTCCAACCTTCCTGCCATGGGCAGGGACACCTCCCACCAGACCAGGCTGCACAAGCTTCATCCAACCTGGCCTTGAACACCTCCAGGGAGGGGGCAGCCACAGCTTCCCTGGGCAACCTGTTCCAGTGCCTTCCTACCCTCATGCTGAAGCATTTCTTCCTGATATCTGACTTACATCTACCCTCTTTCAGTTTAAAACCATTCCCCCTTGTCCTATCACTGCCCTTCTCTGGTGGAAAAGTCCCTCCCCAGCTTTCCTGGAGCCCCTTCAGGCACTGGAAGGTGCTCTAAGGTCTCCCTGGAGCCTTCTCTTCTCCAGGCTGAACAGCCCCAGCTCTCTCAGCCTGCCTTGGTAGCACAGGTGCTCCAGCCCTTGGATCATATTCACAGACCTCCTCTGGACCCTTTCCAACACATCCCAGTCTTTCCTGTGCTGAAGGCTCCAGAGCAGGACACAGCACTCCAGGTGGGATCTCACCAGAGCAGAGGGGCAGAACCCCCTCCCTGGCCCTGCTGCCCACGCTGCTTTTGATGTAGCCCAGGATGCAGCTGCCTCTCTGGGCTGTGAGATCACACTGGCAGCTCATGTCGAGCTTCTCATCAACTGCCACCTCCAGGTCCTTTTCTTCAGGGCTGCTCTCCAGTTATTCTCCCCCCAGCCTGGGTTTGTACCCGCTGAATCTTCAGGCACAGCCTGTGCACCCTCCCACTCCTGCAATAACCCACAGCTGCATGGATTCCCTCTTCCTGGCACTAAAAAGGAACTTTAAGAAAACTCAGAAGGTCTGTGGAGACTGACATCACCAGCATGAACATGTTCCTGTTACAAGGGGCATTTCCAGGCATCAATAAGCTGGAATGACTCCACTAAGGTCTGGTGTGTTTACCTTTATAGAGGATGCACTGACGTTTTTATGGACTGCCAAATCTATCCCACGGGTGAAAAAGGATGCAGTAACGAGGACTATTTAGTTATATAGTCATCATTAACCATCATTTAAATGAGATATTAAAGTGGTGCTCCTGTGCCAGTGCACAGTTAAGAATGTATCAGTGTTTCCATTGTAAAACTTTTGTTTCCACAGGTTCACAGTCCAGCTACACAAGTTCACTCAGAGGTGGAAATGGGAACAAGTTGCAGAAGAGAAAACACAGATTTGGAATCCAGATTTCTTCTTTTCTCCCACCTTTACTCCTGCTCAATTGCTGCTTCCCCCTTACCAATTTCAGCATTTTGTAAAAAAAATTAAAAATAAATAAAAATAGGATACAGTTCCCTCTTTTTAAAGGCTTCAAGTCCAAATGGTTTTATTAATTATTATTTTCACAAAGCAGGTAAGGCCAGAGCAGCTAGTAACTTGATTAAAAAAACAAGGCCACCACCCTGATTAAAGCTGTCAGCTAATTAAATAAAGAACTCTGGGACGCAGCGATGGTGCACGCTCAGGATCTAACTTACATGTGGATTTTATGACACAAAACCCACAAATATGCACATTGCACATCATAAACGTGCTGGACAGTGAGCAAATGATCTCTCTGCTGTGTATTTATAAGCAGAAAGACCACAGCAGGTCTGAAAACTGAGCACAGTGTCAAACTCAGAGCTCACCTCAGTTAAGCAAGCAGGGAGGTTGCCTCAATGAAGCCCCCAAATCTGGGAACACCAAAAGCTGGTTCTAATTCTCATAACCATGCTTAGCTCCACTTCAGCAGGTCAGCTGCATGAAAACCAAGCTGTGCAGAGCCTGTCCTCTCCAGGCCAGAACTCTTCAGATGTGAAGTGACCTGCTCTAGAAGCTGTGACAGACTGGGGATGGCAAGCACAGGTCATCCACGTGTGTGGCAGCACAGTGAGACTGGTGGGAACTAAAGCCAGGAAACTCACATTCTGCTCCTCAGTGGCCAAACCTACAGATCCTGCCCATTTAACTCTGAGAAGCTTTGAAGATATGGGCCCAGCCTGTCCAGATCATAATGGTGTTCAAGTTCCTTCTGCCTAAAAACTACCAGGATGCTGCTGCTTCTTGCATTTTATTTATAGAAGAGCAAGAAAAAAAATCCCTAACAAACCTAAACAAAACCCATCCCCAAAACCAAACAAAACCAAAAAACCCCACACATTCACCATCTCCTGCCTGCCTTTTTTTAAAGCTCCTGTTAAAAAAGAACCTTAATAGTACTAGAGCTCAAAGAGGCCAGAATTTGGCCCCTACTGGTTTTTGCAGGCCGATGGCAGCCAGTGACTAGCTGGTTTCCCTGTGCAGTACTTGGTTTCCCTTGTTTGCGTGGGCATTTCATACCACAACAAAGGAAAGAAAGGTGTTTTGAAAAAGAAGGACAACATAGTTCTTAAACCACAAGAATTGGCCTAAGGGCAGGTGTAATACCCAGGATTACTTGAAATTCAGTCAATAAAAAAGAGTTTAGAGTAATTTCTGCCTGTATAGCTTTACTATAACATCATTAGAGGGACCCTCCAATTAAAGTTGAGTTTTTTAAATGACTCATTTGCAAGACATGTTCCTTTAGCAGGGCTATGATTAAAAGTGCTTTCAAAACCAGACTGAAAGTTTTGCAGTTGAGGCTTTTATCTCTCCACTCGCTTTTATTCATTCCACACTGGATCTTTCCTCCAGATCCTGAGCCTCAGAAGCTGCAGACCAGCACACCTCCACAGGAAGCACTGAAGGCAAGCAGATTGCTGTCAGCTGGAGGTCTGGTCACTTGGCTAACTGGCAGGAGAAAAGAACATTCATGTGGAGAAACTGGTGCACAGACTCGAGTTGAAGAGTCCACTTTGCACACTTGTCCAGGTGTTGGGCTCTGACTCTTGCATCTTCTGGCCTTGCTCCCAATAATCCTTTTAGAGGCACAAGGGATGGAAAAACAACTCACTGCTGAGGTGCTGGCAGGTAAAGAACCAGAAAAGGCTTTGCTGTTGGATTTTTATTGAAGCAGAGCTTGCTGTGGAGCCTGGCCTAAGTGGGACAAGGGCTGCTGGTGTCATCCCAGAGACATCCCACAACAGCAACACAGTTGCCTCAGAAATCATGGGCTGAACATCCTTTGACTTAAAAATAAATTAATAAAAATAAATTACAGCAGTTAAGTCAATGACAGAGAACAGTGCAGGAATCCAACTGAGTGTCCTGTGAACAATGCACATCCTTATTGCACTTGATACCCTTTTGGGACCTGGGGTTTCTTTCAGCTTTGACACAGGCACCAAAGGTGCCTTTTTGGAGTGACTCAAAGTGAACAATGATGTTTGGAGATCATTTAGAAAGACCAATTGAAAACAACTTTGCCTGAACAGAAGGACACGCAAACATTCATCAAAATCAAAGGGCAAAAGAACAAACCAGTAATAATCCAGCCCAGTTGTGAAATCTGGTGCTCCAGAAGGTTTCAGGGCAGCGTAGGATGGAGGCTTCGGAGCTGCCCACACAGGGCTGAAGCTCCCATCCTACCCCCTTGGAGGACTGAGCCACAGAACAAGAAACTTGCATTTAGCAGTTGTCAGGATGCTTCTTTTGATTAACCATGGTTTAGTTCTTCCTCACTGGCTGTCCACTGCAAGACCACAGCTGCCATATGCAACACCACTTCTCTTGGGTCTGGGAACGGGGATGAGTTTCAGCAAATCCTACCAGTTTTTGGTCTCATCACACAACACTCCACCTTACAGGGTCTCAAAGAGATATCTGGTGGGTCACCTGGGAGATCTAGGAAAGGCCTTTCCCCTGTGCTGCAGAAGAGCCAGAAACCCTGCAGGGGAAAAGCGAGGACAGGAAGGTTTCACAGCCACTTTTGAGAGCTGTGTTTCAGAAAACAACCAGTTTCCCTCCTGAATACATAAGATTAAATTGCAAAACGTATGGTTAAACTGCAAATAAATTCACTGCAGATTTTTTTTTGCAAGGCCTCTAGAGATGCAGGAAGAATGGGCATATACTTAGGGAAGTTCTGATGGCAGACAAAAAGCTGTCTCCTGAAGGGGCTGGCAGTGGGGATGGCAAAACGTGCTGAAGGAATAATGGCAAGATCATTTATTAATTTAACTGATGCAGCCACATTAAGGAGAAGGGGAAGCCTGTGGGAGACTGAGATTTGCAGCCCATGAAGCGCAACAGTCAGAAAAGTCAGAAACCAGAAGAAGCCTTTTCACTGCCCCTGATGCCCCAAGGAATGTTTGATCTAAGGAAATGCACTTTTCTGCCCTCAAGGACCATACAAAACAAGCAGCTGCTGCCGATGGCAAGAGAAGGACAACAGCTGCCTGGTTAAACACGTTGCATAAATACTTATAAAAGTGTCAAAAAACTTATAACCGCTTCCAATTTATTGCTTTGGCACTTGAACTGTAAAAGTATTGGAGCAGGAGGAAAGGGATTAGTGAATAGTGTGTTTATAGGACTGCTGCCACCCAATGTCAAGTGAGAGTATAAATATAATCAGAAAGACCACAGAGATGGGATTTCAACCAAAGGCCTCCTAGGTTTAGAACAATAAATACCTTTAACCAGATCTGCTTAAAGGAGCAGATATTGGGATTATAATCCCCCCCCCCCCTTTAATTTTTTATCTCCCCCTCTTTCAGTGAGGCAACTGCTTATTTCAGAACGAAGCAACAAACACACATTAGACTTTATACTGCAAAAACCAGTCATGTTAGAAAGACAAGAGAGTTCCCCTGAAGGAGCAGCAACTGAGGGGTCCCAGCCCTGTCCTCCAAACCCACAGAATTTACACTCCCAGCCTCTAAAGCCTCTCTTGTGGACAGACATACTTGCAGTAACACCCAGTGGAGAACACTTGTTCCTAAGACACAAACCCTAAAGCACCAAAAGGACCCTAGGGAAAATCTGGCACCCAACTCTGGGTTTTCTGGGAGAGGAAGGAATCAACACGGGTCACAAACTCCCAGCCAACACTGGGTTTTACCATTAAATGCCCAGTCCCTGAGGAAGCTACTGGGCCAAGCCCCTAGTGCAGTGAAAAACAGAGACTGACAAACTGGGCTGACAGGCATGGCATGGCAGCTCTCCTACAACAAGCAGTGGGATGCAGTGGATTTGGGAAGCATCATCTCAGCGAGGGTCACTTCTGGGTTCTGGCATTTCCACTTAGCCCTTTCAGAGCTCAGATGCACAAGAAGCACAGGAGTGGAGCTGGGGGATGCAGCACCGAGGTGGTGCCACCTTCCCCTTCTGCCCAGACACAGTCCCTTTGGGATGCTGCTGTTTGAAATGTGCCATCCCCTTCTTCCCCTGCTCCGTGAGAAATGACTTCACATGTTCCTAAATCTATCTGTGCACACTTGGTCTGTAAATCACGGAGGGATCCAAGTGCCACTGCCAAAGATGCTGAGGTGCATTACTCACCAGTAACACATCATACTGCAGCTAAGCTCATTTCCCAGTGCCCTTAACAGCCGGTCCTGCCACCAGCCTCTGCACAGGAGGACTCTGCAGCCAGTCTAGAGCATCCCCAAACCACCTCGTTGCCCTGTCACAACGCAAAGCAGCCCCCGGGGCTCCACAGCAGCTGCCCGTGCAGAACACGGATAAAAGGAGGCTCCAGAGAGGATGTGTTCGTGACCCCACTTCCCTCATCTGGCGCTCAGACCTCATCCGGCAGGGATGCTGCTGCGTGAGGAGCAGAACAGAGAAGCCAAGTCGTTAAGGTATCTTGAGACAATGTGAATATGACATCCCGAAAGACAACGAGGCATTACTTCTCTCACCCTTTTCTCACCTCCTTTCCTCCATCAAGCTCCCCGGGCCACTACAAC
>NW_009951862.1:1336169-1349225 GCF_000747805.2 Chaetura pelagica | reverse complement strand
GCGCCCCCCCCCCCCGAGCAGGGAACCCCCCCCACCAAGCAGGGAACCCACCCCTCGAGCAGGGAACCCACCCCTCGAGCAGGGAACCCACCCCATGAGCAGGGAACCCACCCCCTGAGCAGGGCACCTGGAAAGGCAATCACCGCGTCCCCGAGGGCTGCCGGGGAAACGGGGCGCTGGGATGTTCCCCTTCCCACCTCCATCCCACCTCTTTCCAAAGGCAGGCAAAGAACGTGAGGGCAATCAAACCCAAAAAAATCACGAGTCAAACCCCAGAGTGGCCTTTTCCCCTGGAAAACCTCCAGGCTTGGCTGGAAGCAGGTGAGAGGGATGCTCGGCACAGCCCTTCCCAGCGACGGCGGCACTTCGCTTTCTCCTCTGTCACCCTCCAGCCTGGCCAGGGCTGGCAGGGGTGTCCCCAGCAGCCTGAAAGCCCTGGGAAGGGCCATGCCCCATGGCCAGGTGAGAGGAGGACACCCTGTGAACCGCACAGGGCTCAGGGAGGGAAATGGGCACAGCAAGGTGCTCCAGGCTGGGCGGGGAGGGTTCCCCACCCCTCCTGCCTTGGCTGCTTTTCAACCACAAAGGGACAAAAACCTGCGTGTCCCTCCTCACCAGAGCCACAGCATCAGCCAGCACCCCATCAGGTATGTGACACTGTCCCCTCCACAACACCCTCTGCAACACAAAGGGAGCCTTGCCCCATAGGCCTGCTCTGGTGGGGGAACACAGGAGGAGCCTCCTTGTACCTTCGTGGTTTATACACATGTTGGTTCACACGAACGACTTCCTTTCTAACCTGAAGAAGGAAAAGAAGGAAACTGGCTTGCAGATCTGCATGAAAAGCTCAGCACACATCATTTCCAGCATGGGGCATTTAACAGGGCTACAGAAAGTGCAGTGTTATCAAGCACTTCAATCTAACACCAACACACATCATGTACTGGAGGGTGAACTTGCCTTCCCAATTCGACTGGATTTGGGAATGGTAACAAGGCCTGTAATGCAGTTTTAATAAGTGCACCTGTAATTACAAGAGTGCCTACCAGCAGGGAGGGAGGAAAGAGAAGATTTTCAAGAGCAGAGGAATAAATTGTATATGCTTCTATATTTGACTGCTCAAATCCAACCCATGACAGTGTTTCTCCTTCCAGCAGTTTCAAGGCATTGAATTTGCCACATGCATCTAAAAATATTATCCACATATATAAAAATACAGACAAATTCAGTATAAATACTAATAGTAAGGTGAACTTGACTTTTCTCCACGTAAGAAACTTATGTTGGTGCAACATAAAACCTGTTCATTAAAACATGAAGGTTTGATGAAGTTTTTGGACACATATAATAAAGCCAACGCAGATCTCTGCAGGAAGAAAGCAAAAGTATTCAAACTGATAGCACAAGCAGCAATCTCTGGCTGATATTCCTGGCAGAACTGCCAATCTCAGGGAAGAATCTTTAGGCAACTGAAACACTGGAATCGCTATTTCAGCTTCAGTCATGTTAATTTCTGCTGGCAAGAGATGTGGTTTAAAAATAAAAAACAACACACCACAAGGCTTTAAATAAAACCAGCATCACTGGATCCTCTTTCAAACCTACAGAGCCAAACAAGTGGCTGTAAGAATGTGCTGTTTTGTATATCCAACACAACTTCCAAACCGTGGCCTGACTCTTGATAGGGGACCACTGTAAAACAAGAATGACTTCAGTTAAAAAACAGCAACTCAGAGACAGCAGGTACCTAACACCATGCCCAAGCAAAGGAGGATTAGACAAGAACTAACTTCATTTCATGGAAGCTCAAGCACCCCATTGCTGAGCTTTTATTTAAAAATCTTTTAAGTCTTAACAGAAAGCCCTGTTTGTGCAAAATAAGCTCAGAATTTGGCTCCCAGAGCCTTGCCCTGCCACTTGACTGCAGTTGTTTAAGTTAAGTGTCTAAAATAGAAAGTTAGCCCTATACAACCCCATTACAGCCAGCCAGGAGAGACAAAGAGGACACTTGGTGCGAGGCAGAAAGGAACAAGTGACTTCCCAGGGCACTAAGTACCTGACTCTGAATCCCCCTTCTGAGGCAGCAGTTGCTGGTTTTTGAGCAGTGCAGAGGAACACTCTGGCTTTCAAATACCTCTTTGCTTTCTGGTGGGACGCTTACTACACACAGTTCTGTGGCTCCCTAAGTGAAAAAAACATCCCTAGCTCAAACTGGACATGAGATTTTTTAACTGCCAGGGCACTGTGACTGCACAAACCAAACCAAACCAGTACATGTAAGGAGTTACTCCTCATTAGTAAATACCAGCTGGCAAACTCTCAGACCTGACTTCTGAGATAACAATGCTCTTGCACTTCTCCATTACTTATTTCCCATTTCTTCATGGAAGAAACTAGCAAGTTTAGCATTGTTCAGAGAACAAAACCTTGACTGTGTCCCAGAGAGTTTAGAGTTTAACTCCATAGGTTGCAGAAGAGCTGTGCTGATTCCCAAGAGAAGAGGTCCCCTGAAGCTGTAGAGAAAACTGTACTGGTTCCAGGTGTAACGTGTTCCTACCCTGGCAGAGACCTGGTGCTTCCATGAGAAATACCACAGAGGCAGAGGCACCCACAGGCTCAGCCTCAAAACAACAGTTCTGCCCAGTAAAACCTTTTTAACTGCAAGCAGCAGTGAGTGCCACTGAAACCACCCCTTCCTCCTATGGATGCAGCATTTCCACCCAGGAGGAACACTCTGCTTTTTGGCTTTGGTAAAAGAATCGGAAATTCAATGGGTTGTTCAGAGAATGGGTCAGATTCCAGCTGCTTCTACAACCCTATAATAAAGTGTTTGCATGTAGCATTTCTGGGACAGGACGGGAAGTGGAAAGAAGTAATTGACAAGTGGAATGGGAGAGCAGTGTAAGAGGAAAAGGACATGCTGTGACAAACATCCCAGCTGCCCAGCTACACTCAACGCCCAGGTTGTGCAGGATTGTGCAGGGACTTGTGTTGTGAAGGGATTGTGCAGCCAGGACTGCCAAACACAGCTACACTGCACTCCTGCCCTACCCCATCTCACTAGCAGGGAGAGGAAAAAGGACCCAGAATCAGTTGAAACACATCAAGAACAAGACACTGACTTTGATTTCATCTTTCTCAAAATTCTCCCTTAAGGAGTGATAGTGCAGTGACTCGTTACCTGCCTTTTAGGTGGGGATACTAACACATGCCCTTGCTTTTCAGTGACTGTTCTCACAGTGGATGAGATATGTGCAATATGCCTGTCCCCATGAAACCCAGCAAGATTGTTTAACACTCATATTGGTATGAGCAGAGCTCAAGCTTGTAATTCCATCCTGCTTCCTCATGCATGCTAAAATTACTCCATAATTCTACTAATAACAAATATCAGACTTACCAAGCAGCACTTCAGCAATGCACTGCATAAAACCAGAGCTTACCCTGAACTGAAAGCACAATCCTTCTTCCTGGGACGGTTTAATCTTCCTGACCCCTCTTTTCTGTAAGCTTTCTGCTGTGGCTGACTGACAAGAAACCAGCTAATCTCAGCTGTCGTGGTCATTTTTTCTGGTATAACTGCCCCAGAACTGGAAACTCTCCCAGTATTACTGACTTGAGGCAGCATTACTATTTGTTAGGACAATTTACACCCGAGTGTGCTACAGATGGAAGCTCAGTGATGCTGCAATGAAAGGTCCCACTCTAGTGCAACACCCTCAGCTCTCCCCACTCTGTGTAAGCTCCTGGCTACAAGTTTGTGTTGTGCCTCTCAGTTCACACGGCCAGTAGATGGCAAATATGCAAGGAAGTACCAGTTTTCAGTGCAAGTCAATGCATTCTTGGAAGTGCAGGAAGATTTTTTTCCAAAGGTCCTCTGAGCTCTTACAGCAGAAGTGCAGAGTATGTGTCGAAATGAGGGCCAGTGGACTTGGTGCTGCTGGAATTCTAACAGAGGACCACCACAAGCACTCACTATTATGAATCATGCATATTTGTGGAGATGAAGACATCTAACTTTAGGTTGCCTGTCTTCTAGCTGGGTGTCCATTATGTCCTTCTCATTAATGCAGGGAAAAGAATCTCAAGAGCTGTCCACCTCCCTCGTCAGTAGGCTTTTAGTCAGCCAGTTTGCTGTCCATGCAACTGCAAAGACAATCTTGGAGTTCTACCATTGTGACTTTCAACTTCCAAGGTTGGAAAAATACTCCTGAGTTAGATTGTGAGCCCTCAAGATCACTCTGTAGCCACCTTCTTCAGGGGCAGCCAGGTGGATACATGGAAAAGCAGCTCTCCAGGCTAGTGCCCACTTTTGAAAATATACATCTTGGCACACAAGCAGCAATCTCTGCATCTGAAAGCAGTAGCTGAATTTGCTGATTGTGGGGAGAAAAAATCTTCTTTCCTCAATTGATGAATATTCATCATCATTGGTCTGCACACTTAATGGCCTTTGATGAGCTGGCAGAAGAAACCCTGCTATCCTGTCAGCTGTGGTTTGTTTTATTTCTATCAACATTTACTGCTAAGATAGGGACGTATTAAAACATTGAGAGGTAGGCAAGGGGGCCTGGCAAAGTGAGAAAATGCTTTCATTTTCAATGAAATATTTTGGTTGAAATAAATTGTGGTTGGTTAGTTTGGATTCTGACTACGTCCCCAAATGAAATTCTCCACGGGCATCTTTTCAGCTCAGTTTCTTTAACATTTTGAGAACAGCAATGAGAGCGATGGAAAGAACCTGTGGTTTGGTTTCCAGTAGATATTTTGACATTGGCTCTACTTGCAGGATGGAAACGTAGTTCTGCAGTTTTTCTTAATATACTTTGTGGCCTGAGTCTTGCTCCAAGTGAAGCAGATGGGTGCTCTAGCCTGGTTGCACCAACTGGCCAAGTTTCATAGGGGAAATATACTTAAAAACACAACAAAGTCAGCACTTACTGACACATTTTACTACTGCTGCTTCATTCTCTGACACAATTAATATTAATTACATTAATTTTAATTGAGGCAGCAATTTCAAGTGCTTCCAGTTTCATTCTTGGTTAAACATCTATCTTTCAAGAAAGCAAATGGTGAGCTCCTTGGAAGAGACTTCACTAGCAGTGTTTTGGAAAGAAGGAAGAAACAGGATGGCCATGGGACTGCTCTGACATTGGAATCTTTTCTACCCAAATGGCCAAAGGAAAAGGTCAGATCTGAAGCTCTTCCCAGACTAACGGGAAGTCCAGACTCAGTTTCACCCAATATGACCTCAGTCTACACAACAGATCACTGAGCAGCAAGAACGAAGCACCGTCACCTATCGATGCCAAGCAGCTCCCTACCAGCTGAACTGCACCCCTGTATGGGAAAGACAAGGGACAGTGGAGGCACAGGAGGAAACAAGTCCCCTCCACTGGATCTGTCAGAGTTACCTGGTCAAGAAAAGGTGTGCCAACAGCTGAATACCAAGCAGTCTCACTTCATCCTCTGGGGAAATCATGGCACGTGTCTTCTCCGGGCACGTTTCTGGGCACGTGAGGCAAAATGATTGGGAACAGTCAGCATGGAATTGCCAAGGGCAAATAATGTCTGACCCACCTAAATGCTTTTTGTGATAAACTGACTGGCCTTGCAGATGAGGGAGACCTAAGGATGACACTCACCTCAACTTTAGCCAGGGTTTTGCCACCATCTCTGACAAAATCCCTGTATCAAGGTTCACACATATTACCATCTGTATGGCTGAAAAAAAAAATATTTAAATGACTAGGCTCAGGGGGTCAGCACCAATAGGACACATTCCACATACAGACCATCAATAAGGGGACAGCTGCAGGAGGTTGAGAGACCTCTTGATGAGTGACTCCTACGAGCCAAAAGCCTGCGTTCGTTTTGCATCGACACACGGTCAAATCCTGAGGTCTCTTCTTTGGGCCAAATCCTCAGCAGACACAAATGACAGGGCTGCCCCCATTTCCATGTTAGACACACAGCTGAGATGGACCAGAGTTGGTAGTAGAACTAGGTACCTGTGCTTAAAAGACTGGCAGTGGGTTCTTCCAAGTCTCTTAAGAAAACACGTTTGCTAAGTAAACTAGGTTTACTTCACTGATTTAAGCTGTAAACCTCTAGGATGTACAAAACCTGTTCATAACAGTTCTTAAATTTAACATCTCCACTTTTCAGCTGTCTGCAGGACTGACCTCAATTATGCCTGAAGGGAAGCACAGGAGAATGAAACTCCTGAATTCGTCCCTGAATGTGGGTCCATCTGGGGACTGCTGATGTGCACTCTGGTGGGGTTTTTGAGTCTTCTGCTGGTAAAGGCCAAACAAGTCACTGAGAAGGCTAAGAAGGGTTAAAGGACGTGTCAAGCAAAAATGTATTTGTGCAGAGTGAGATCTAGTCTCAGCTTGGTGCTGAAACACTATCTCCATATTTTGCATTTTTAATGGGGATGACTAAATGTGGCATTAATTTCTTATTTTCCTCCCTCCCCCTTTCTTCTGTCTTGGTTTGCCAAATGTAGCAGCTCAATGGCATAACCATCAAAGCAACTGTGGAATAAAAGCTTACCTGCCTTCCCTGTGTTTATAAAAACAAGGCAAACATTTCAGTATGATATACTGACAGGCTCCACATCTCAAAACACTGTCCAACTTCCTAAATCACTTATTTGGAATATCCATATAAACTCATCTGCCTTTCTGCACAGCATAAAAATCATTTTGGTATGAACGTACAAATCAGGTCTTAGTCTGGAAGGCAGGTCTCTACACAAAACATCTGCAGGGGCATGAAAAGCTACATGCAGACAGACAAAAAGAATAACCACCACCTCATGGGACAAAGAGTGTGCACAGTGGTGTGATTACAGAGTGAGACTCCCTCTTAGCCAGTACGGTCACTCTAGATTCCCACCTGCAGACCTGAGACAACAATTTGGACTGCTACAAAAAATATGTAATTTTTAAGGTTTGGTGTTTTGTTTCCCTTCCTGGCTTGTATTAAGAAACAGAAAAAACCCAAAGAGGTCAAATAATGCCACTCTAGAAGTAGGCACCAACCTCCAGGTGGTGCATGCATGTGCACACACGTGTGTGTGCGTGTACAGATGCACCTGCAGGCATATGTGAAAGGCAAAACCAAACTGAAACTATCTGAAATTCTGGCTATGCATAAGACAGCCCAACTGCTTTTCTAGCCTTTAGTAATACAAAAGTTACTTGCCTTACAATTGGGCAGGACTGGACTTCCCAGGCTAATGACCCACCTGTACTTATTCTCCCACAGTACTGCGAAAAAGTCAGTGGGTGCTTCTCATTCCTTCCCACCTGCATCACTGAGAACAGGTTACCCACAAACATCATCCTTCTGAGCTACAGCCCAGTGCAGCTCCAGTCAGGTCTGCAGATCCTGCTCCCTCCCTGCTAGGCCCTAGCAGCTCCTGGCTAGTACAGCCCCATCTCAATCCACCACGGGATCTCCAGTATGTGAAGCAACCTAGCCTTTTCATTCCTTAGCCCCAGGCACACAGTAGGCTTCAACCTTAATTAAGTTTATTTAAATGATGAGCAACACCAGTGCCATTGTCAGGGCCAGCCTCCTTATCCTCTAGCAGCCCCTTTCTATTTAAAACTATTTAAAACCTCCACCAAAAACTTCCAGGTTTCCACTTTTTCAGAGCTTGCCACGTAATGTGCATACCTGGTAACTTGACAGTTATTTGTTCCCTCCACACAAGCATTCGGAAGTCCCGGGGAAGAGGAAACCACAAATACTCCTTCTGGGGGAAATGAAATAATTACATATTTGCATAACAAAGTGATATTAGCAAAATCTGTTCAGCATGTGAAGGCCAATCCCGCACTTGTGCTTATTAGCTGTCTGGCTTTCAGGCTTTCCAGATTTTCCTTACAAAAGCAATCTCTGCTGCTGTGGCTCCTACATCCAGCTTTCCTCACTGTCATCTGGTGAATACCCCCTGCAGCTTCACCTCAGCTCGCACCAGCCCTCTGCACCATCTGTTTCCCTGTCTCAGGATGGGCTCCTGCCACTGTATCTATGGGTCAGAGACATCAGCCTTGCTCCCAGAAGCCTGTCTCCAAGCCCAAAAAGTCACACTGCTCTTACTACACCCACTGTTTCTGGCTAAGCTGTGTTGTCCCAACCCCCCCGAGCCAGAAGCCATCCCTCCAGAGAAACCTTTCCTCTTCTCACTGGATTGGACTTGTGAGCCAGTCAGCAGAATCCTCTGCAGTCACCTCTGAATGACTCACTCATCCTAAGCCAAACCATTCCCATACATCCCTTAAATACACACACTCCCATGTACAACATTGTGAGACTCACAATTGGCACAGGACAACACTAACCAGCAGAGGAGAATGCTAACCAGCAGAGGAGAACACTAACCAGCACAGGAGAACACTAACCAGCACAGGAGAGCACTAACCAGCAGAGAACACTAACCAGCAGAGGAGAACACTAACCAGCAGAGGAGAACACTAACCAGCAGAGAACACTAACCAGCAGAGGAGAACACTAACCAGCAGAGGAGAACACTAACCAGCAGAGAACACTAACCAGCAGAGGAGAACACTAACCAGCAGAGGAGAACACTAACCAGCAGAGAACACTAACCAGCACAGGAGATCGCTCAGAGTCACACGACACAAGCGGTGACGCTCAGAGCCAGCGCTCCCCTTTCACATGGGGACCAAGGGGTGTTTGCTCTCTTTGAACCTCTGTGCTGCTGATCTTGGAGATGTGTACAGAACAGAGCCAGGCAGGCTCAGGGTGAGAAACTCGGACCAAACCACCCCTGCATGCAGCCCGTGCACACCCCCTGTGCTTGCTCTCCGACGGGGTGTTTGCTCAGGTGGCCAGCGCCCGCCTTCCCGCTGGAGGTGCCTTCCCAGCATCATTGCTTCTCTAGGGCCCGGAGATCACATGTTTCTCTCATCACAAAGAACTTCTGCTGTGGGATCTGTAATAACTCTGCTTGGAGTTGAGCTGAAATAAAACATGCCTCAAGTGAACAATAGCCAAATAACGAGAGTGATGTTTTTTCTTCTTGTAAAGAGCGTGTGCTGCACACAGGGCTAATCTGCATGGCTTCAGTACATTCAGCACCTGTGTTTTTGTTTTCTTTCCAGTGGGAACAGTGGCTTGGCCTGCACTGCTTGTTCCTGCCTGCCTTGCAGAGAATTGCCCAAAGGTTTTACTCATTTTTAATCTGATTTCTTTTCTGTATGTGAGGAGTTGGGAGTTAATGGCAGATTTTCCCCTACAACCTCTTTTGCTGATGGCCAAACGGAGAACACTTAATGACCAAGCTGGATGCTGCTTGGAGAGCTTGCTCTTCACATGAGCTTGGGGTCAGCTATTAAGGCAGCTCTGCCATCTTCCCCTATCTCCTTTCAACTTTGAAGAGGCAGCCAGGCTGGCAAGGCTGCTGCAGGAATCACAGCCCTCGAGTTCATGAAGAGCTGCTGTGTTTTCTAAGCCTGTGCCCTACTGTACAGCTAGCAGATCCTGAAGTGGGGCTTCATTACTGCCATTGCTGGGGTTCCTCAGACAGCTGCCCTTCCACAAAACTGCCTTTGGTCAGAAAATGCAAAGCTGCTGATCCCTCTACATAAAATCACCCTCAACTCACCAGAATTTCATTTCACGTCATACAAAAAGTTTCTAACTACATCAAAGCATCCTGTCGTGACAGCTAAAAGAACAAGTAACTCCACCTTTTGGTGTAAAACGACTTTTCTTTTCAAAGCATTGTATTTTGTATTAAACAATGAACTCTTCCTGTGATTCTGCTTGTGGCTCAGGATGGAGCTGTTCACCACCAATCCCGTGATACTTTTCAGCTTCACTCTGTTATGCAAAATAACAACAGCAACAACAGTTCCGAACATTGTTGTAAGACCAAAGATCCAGACTCCACATAAAAAGAACAAAACCATGATTTTGGCAGGCAAGGTAAAGAAATCTAAAAGAATCCAAAACATACACAGTCTAATAAAATCTGTAGACCATAACTCCTGTACGCAGTTTAGACATGCTTAGGAAAAAAACCACACAACCCTCCCCCCACCCAGTATAAAATCTAGAGTTCTAGGGATTCTTTGCAAGGATGCACTTTCCTACCAATGCCTAACATCAGTTATCTTACAGCAAACTCTTTACCTGCAGTAGATGTCTAGATCAGTGATGAAACCAGTTTCCTTTCAGAACAGAATGGAGACATTTCCATTCACCTCATGTTCACTGCAGGCAATAGTTTCAGGCTGGACAGTTTGTGTGTGTTTCTGTTAAAAAGTCACAGAGCTGAAGAACATATACAGGAAGCTTTCATATGGTTATCAGTCCTTGGAAAGCTTCTCTCCTGATTACCATATGTTTTGTATGTCCACTTCCCAGTGTGTCTACCCAGGGCAGAAGAGTGACAGGACGTTGGGAAAAACCACCACCGACGTTTTAAGGATATGGAGTCTAACAGCACTTGAGTTGCTTTTAGGCATTATCCTGTTTGTCTAAGAAAATGAACCTTTTCTTTCAACTACAAGCCAGATTACAGAAGTGTTTGGGGACAGATTTTCACTTAGAGCAGACACTATAGTTTCTTCCAGTTACAACTGGCAAAGGACTACAACGTGTAACTGGTGAACTTTCATTTCTGGTAACGCTCTGGGGTCCCAGGTTGTGAATGTCAGAGGAGGCAGAACACAAGATTAGCTCATAGGCAAGGACAGGTGGGAAGGAATCAAATGAGTTTACTGAGCAGCCAGTAATTCTGTGAATTACTCAGTGAATACCATTCTCTCACTGCAGATATTACAGTTCCCCTTTTGTCGCAAATGCGTTTATCACCTCAGTCAGAAATTGTATGAAATTACAGTTCCACAGGTCAGCACCTTCCTACACCTTCAGAGCCTTTCAGTTACTGACCTTTGGAGAAACACAGTGTGCTCACTGACCTGAAAACAAGTAAAGCCCACTTGGATCCAAATTTCCTTCCATTTTCCTGCAGATGTAGACAGGATTCTCCTAGACCTCCTGTTTTTTTGAATCAAGACTGTTGATTAGTAAGACAAAGGAAGCTGAATGTGGGGAAATAACTTCTAAAGTTGAAAACTGTCTTGTATTAATCTTACTTCATGTTATTAATTAATTACTGACAATTACTCTGAGATAATGTTCTCTAAACTCCAGGGATCACTTTCCAACTTAAGTTTTTGTAGAATTACTGCAAAATCTGATTAGACTGAGAAAGAGAAATGACAGTCCATTTGTTGAGAGGACTGAAAATGGAGTTCATACCCTTTCCACCAAGTGTCCCTTCTACCAGCCTTCATAACGAGGCTTTCTCCCTCTCCAGTGCTCAAGAAGAAAAAAACTGATGTTCCAAAAATGGCTCAGGAGTTCTTACTTTAGAAATGGAAAAAAAACCTCTCTGTATTAGATAATATAAATCCTATATATACACAACTATATTTACCTTATTTAAATGCTAAGCTGCACTATAAAGGTAATTTCACTTCAATGCTACAAGCGCATCTGAAAGTGTTTCCACAAGCTGCCTCAACACAAGGGCCACAAAGCAAAGCTGAGCCCATGACAACAGTTGGGTTTTCAAGTGACAGACTTGAAAACATAAAGGAACTCTTTGTGTCTGGTACTGCTAAACGAGGGACACACCTAGAAGGACCAAGGTCAGGAGCTGCCTGCCCTGGGAGAGCAAGGTCTTCCCTCTGGAAACACACCTTTCCAATGCAGGGCCCTCTGCAAAACCAAACAGCTATTGCCTTCTTGGGCTTTTCACAGAATCAAAGGATGTCAGGGGTTGGAAGGGACCTCTGAAGATCATCAAGTCCAACCCCCCTACCAGAGCAGGACCAAAAAAAAACGAGGGCAGATCACTCAGAAAGGCATCCAGACAAGTCTGGAAAGTCTCCAGAGGAGACTCTGGGCAGCCTGTGCTCTGTCATCCTCACAGTAAAGAAGTTCTTCCTCATGTTGAGGTGGTACTTCCTGAGCTCAAATTTTACTCCATTGCCCCTCGTTCTATCACAGGGTGCAAGTGACAAGAGCTTGCCCCTGCCTTCTTGATGCCCAGCCCTCATCTATTTATAGACATTAATTAGATCTCCCCTCAGTCTTCTCTTCTCTAGACTGAAAAGCCCCAGGTCTCATAGTCTTTCTTCATAAGGCAAGTGTTCCAGTCCCTTCATCATCCTCACAGCCCTTCACTGGACTCTCTCAAGTAAATCCCTGTCCCCCCTTGCTTCCTCCTAGTGCCTCCTCCCCAGCCTGGCTGCACCTCAGGGCCGAGCACACCAACCTCCATCCCACCGGGATGAAGCTCCTCCCGTCACCAAAGCAAGATGTTAAAAAGAGGAAAAAGATTTTACTCATCTGTTGGAAATGGCAGGACTTGGTCGATATTGGAAGTTTTACGGGAAAGGAAGCAAGGCTTCTAAAGTCTCTCCCAGATGGTTTCAGCTTTGAAGGAACAGCTTTGGGATTGTTGGAATGCTCCCCTCTCTTCGCAGCACGGGATCTTCCCTGTGCCAGCTGCCAAGGCCGAGGCCCTCAGCCTTTCCAAAGGGCTTCTGATCAGGCTGGCAGATAAACCCCACCCCATGGAAAGCCCAGCAGCTCTGCTACCATCCTTTTTTCTTGCCTGAGTTGCCTCACTTATCCTTTTCACAAACCCGCAGTACCAGAAAAGATCATTAAAATCACCCACCTAGTCCCTTCAACAATTTAAGGTCCAGGGAATTTTCACTCAGTCCCTTTTCTGCCTTCGTTTCCTCTGCCTTCACCTCCACTTCCTTTTTCTCATTCCTGTCATGATTGCTTTTGTTTCTTTCTGCCCCTCAGCTCTGTGCTGCCTTCCAGCTCCCCAGCAAAGCAGGCAGCTACGTTGGTGGTTCTGCCAGCTGGGTCATGTAAGTGCGGGCAACTTCCCCAAGTGCCCTGGGAATGGAAGAGAGTCCCTTGGGCCATTGTGCTGTTGCCTCAACTTCTGGCAAGTCAGTACTAGAACAGCAGCAAAAGCAGGAA
>NW_009951862.1:1327036-1336155 GCF_000747805.2 Chaetura pelagica | reverse complement strand
AGGAATGGATGAGAAGTGGCCTTCAAGGAACCACTCATGCCATCAAAAATGCTGCGGGTTTCTTGACACTTACCAGTCTAGTTTGGTACAACTTCTCCCTGTGGATGGCTCGGTGCCTACTACATGGTGTTAGCTGCTCAACAGAGATCAAGGCCTACCTGAACAAGAGTCTCCCAGGAAGAATTTAAAACATCCTGTTGCTGTGGAGCTATGGGACAGTAGTTTATTTTCTTCACTCCAGGAAAGAGTCTGTCCCAGCTGCCCCGCTGCCTTAAGACTAGTGGGAAAAGTTGAGTCAAACCCTTCTGCCTTCCCATCAAGTTGCTTGGGCAATTCACACACCACATGGACTTCACAAAGGACAGAAAAGGGGCCCAGACATATGGACTCTACAGCCAATATGAGGTCTTCTTTCCACTTTACTTCCCTCAAGGTGCGAGGCACAAACTCTAAACCTGTATAAAAATACCCTTCCTACCTCTGAACACCAAGTAAAAGTCTTTCAACTGTTTTTCTTCCAGATTACTTCAAAACAGCTAAACCAATCAGTGGGAGAAGAGCCACACAGGTGGACCTTAGGTTCCTCCTCCAACAATATGGTCATAGATAACAACATGGAGATACTGATTTGTTTCAATAGGCGTCCGTGTTGTGTTGTCTCCTGGGTAGGCCTGAAACACAGAATATTACCCAGTCAGGAGAGAGGAAATACGTGGCGTTGAACTCAGTGAATTTTCTTCTTCCCTTGGAACATCAAGTTTGACAAATGCAACTAGCTCGGAGGGTGGGGGTTTGTCAGGGAAGATAAATACCCTGGCAGCAGGCACTTTGATTCTCCGGCCATACGTGTGGCAGGTGCAAAGACAGGGAGTTCTTTTAGCTAAACACAAGTAGGAACAAGCAGACCAGCCACCAGTCAAACAGAAGGCCCACTGGCAAAGATCAGGCAGCTGGTACTAAGTCTGTTCAAGCTGAACCCCATGAGAGAGAACTCATGCTGATTACAGTGTGGCCCCTAGCAAGCACGTCTCAGGAGTTAGTTCTCTATCAGTGAGTGTTAGAGAAAGGCCAAAGCCAGATGAATTTCATGGGCACTCTCAGGCCTGTGCCCTGCAACCTGCTTGGGGACACAATGTACTCACATAAACACTTCTTGGTGTGGCTCCTGGCATGAGACCAGCTTTCACGTAGACACTAAAGAGCTGGTTATTTGTTACAGATGTTCTGCAGCTGCAGGAAGTTGGACTGGTGGCCCACTTTCCATGCAACCAAACACATTTTGAGGCCTGCATTTTTGAATCTCTAACTAACCAACACACTTATTTTGAAACACATATAATTTGATATTTGGTCCTGTTACTATTCATATGTGACCATCTTTTCATGGGAAGCACATCAAAGAAACCATCATCCTAGATCAGCTCTGTAGAAACCCAAACAAATTATTGCCCAGCTTAGTTCATGTTGGTTTTGAGAGTAACCAAAGCCTGGGTGTGTTTGTCACATCCAATCTATAGTCCAAGGAGTTCAGTTGTGAAGTTTAAAAGTGTGGTTGGCACTAGAGGAACAGGGTTTCTTACAGAGGGAAGCTGTGTTATTACCCATTCAGCTCTCAACATGAAAGATAAAAACACCCATGGCAATTTAATCAGCTTTCAACTATGGCTGAAAATGGGATGTCTGGGTATGACTCGGGCATTTGTTTTGTTTGGATTCAGCTGCTATGTAAATAAACAGTAGAGACCAATCCATTCAGCAATAACAAGGTCAGAGCCATTTCCAGGTGAAAACAAAGCATATGCATGTGCTGTCAGTCATCTGTGAGACACAAGAGTGTACAATGTCCATCCATTTTACAGCACTACTGAAGCACAAGTATTTTCCTTTCTTTTGCTCAGTTCTAAGTCCTTCTGAACCATATGCTGTGTGCTGGAGAAACACAACTCACCACAAGAAGATGCATCTAGTGTAAAATTTCTCTTTTTGTGAGGGACAGGGTTTAAAATCCAAGTTTGACCCTCACGCCAGGGACAAGCTAAATCTGCCACAAGTACTAATTGACCTTAATGGGGCTGCTTTCCATAGGACTTCTCAACTCTTTTGTATTAAGGAGAAAAAATAAGGATCCTGTGCAGTTGGGAAAGGAATTCTGCCAGTTCCAGTTCACCACTGCTGGCATAGAAGATGGCCCATGCTTCAGAGGCAGGAACTGATTCTGCTTTCTGGAATTGCTGGCGTTCAGCAAGTCCTGCCAGGATTTGGGATCTTACAGTTCCTGCAAGTTGCAGCTTTTGTTTCAAACTAGCCTCGTACCTATTCGTTTTTATCCAAGCTTTATTTATTTTTATCCACCTGCAGACATGTTTCATAATAGAGATTTGATTTTTAAGAATCATATCATAAAAATATGGAATGGTTTGGGTTGGAAGGGACCTTCAAGATCATCGAGTTCCAACCCCCCTGCATGGGCAGGGACACCTCCCACCAGCCCAGGTTGCTCCAAGCCCCATCCAATGTGCCCTTGAACTCTTCCAGGGAGGAGGCAGACGAGATGAATACAGGAACTCCCAGCCCTGGGATGTGTCACCAACATTTTAATAGTTTTTCCTTTTAGCTAGAGGCACATGTGTCATCCTCCAAGTAAAACCCAGTGTCTTTCCACACCAGATGTACCTGCTTATACAGTCCCATGCTCACACCTTCCACTCAGCCCTGCTTTCTTCCTCAGCCCGTTTCCTCTCCCATGTTTCCCTTTCCTGAGCATGTTGTAATACAGTTACTAGGCCAGAGCACAACCCTGCAGCCTATCCTGGCAGTAATGGCAACAGTTTCTCATTCTGGTTGGAAGGAAAAAGGGGAGGGAAAAGGGCAGGGTATAGGAGAAACCCTGCTTTGGCAATCTTTCAGTTTTATCAGTCAGTTCAACTTTTGATTTTTGTCATCCCATGGGAAAGGCCTGGACACTCTTAGTCATAACCAAGGTAGGCTGAGTTTATCTGACAGGGCCCAGAGCAGCTGTGGTAAAAGGAAAACAGCATGTCTGAGTAAGCCTGAAATATTAGACATGTATTGATAAAGACACTATTTGCAGTCAGACTCAACAGTTAAGCAGACAAACTCCATTGCATAAAGGCAATTTAGAATATTGGAAAAAAAAAAAAAAAAGCATGTTTACCTTGGGATCCACATTTATTATTTGCCCATCACTTTTGTTCTTGAAGAGCACTCCAATGGCACTTTCAGCAATCACTTCGTAATTTGGGCTGGAACATGAAGTGCTGACATCTCTATCCCAGTTGTAAAAGCTGTGAAAATGTGGAACAGAAATGCTGTACTTTTAATGGATGTCATTCTTCCAGCTTAAAGGGCAGATTCTGACCTCCTTACTCATGCTGAGTAGTTCCTGATTCCACAACAGCCCCTCTGAAAGCCAGACAGATTCACTCAGGAGCAGAAGTCTACTAAATACTAGAAAACCTGTCCAAAAGTGGCCCTACATACCTGATCTCTGGCAAAGCAAACCTGAGGCCCCTTGCTGTCTCCTCATCCATTCAGTACTAGTGTTACTAAAAGGCTCAGAGCCGGGGTTATAACTAGTGGGAAGTGGTAGTGCTTGAGAACTACTACTGGGAAGGAAACAGCTCTGGAGACCACCTGAAAGTGCTTCCCAGACCACCACAGATCTGCAAACCAGATGTGGGAACTGTCGGTTTCCCCTTCGGATCTCAATGGAATGGTCTTGCTGCCTTACTGGTTTCCTTTCTCTTGTTTTTAATAAAATTCTGGTAGGAAAGAGTTGTTGGAAGTTTCTTCGTGGGCCAGATACAGCAGGAGGGGCTGCAGTCCAGCTCCCCAAGGAAAATCCCAGCTCCCTGGAGATATGCAGGTGTCATCCTGGGATTAATTCTGGAGCAAATCATCCCATCAGGCTGACTGGGCTCACTTATTCCCAAGGTGTCCAGCACTAAATAAAAGTCAAAAGGAACCAGACTGCCATGTCAAATACAAACTGGACTCAGGAGGGTTTCAGCAGTTTATCCATCCTTCTCCCTTTCTCCACCCTCTCTCCATTCTCCAGCACCCAGAGGTGCTGGAATTCCCCAAACCTTCTCAAGCTTTTTGGTTTTTGACTTCTCAAAACTTTTCATCACCTGGGCTTGGTACCAGCCACACAGGCAGCCAACAGGCTGTCATTTCCAGGCTCATGGTCAGCATTTGTTTAGAAACCTTTCCAGCTCAGAGCTTCCTACAAGTGACAGGATGCTGAGGCACTGCTCCCTGTACCCCTGCTGGGATACTCACTGGAGCCCTGAGGTGGCCCATGGCTGCTGATCAGATGAGCCTTTCTTTTGCAAAAGGAGGAGGAGATGGGAGAAACTCAGGAAATGAGTCTGTGTGTGAGGAGGTTTCTGGAAATGTAGACAATACCTTTTCATTTTCCCCCTTTCTGCAAGGATGCTCCACTCCAACCAGTTTCTAAAGCACCTTGGTTTCTTCTTCACGTTGAAAGGGTACAAAACAATAGGCCTCACTGTTGCTTACACTGAACCTTTTTTACAACCTGAACACCTCTGGTAGGAATGAAGCAACGTATAATGACTCAGAGATGAGTTTACAAAGCCCTCACAGAATCCATCCTGGCCACTGGAGCTTCCAGCTTTGGATCACGACCAGATAATGTAAAATGGTGTTCTCAGCACCAAGAGACATCCCTGAGCAAGTGACTCAGTGCAACTAGAAGCTGCCTCTGGAGTTCTGTGCAGCCTCATGCTTAAATGCCTGCAGAAAAAGACTGGAAGGTGGGTGGACACAATTCATCCAGCTTAGCAGTAAGAACTGCTTTGCTTTTATATGCTAATTGGTTGAAATTGTCATCTATAGAGTTATTTAATGCTCTATGTTTACCCACCTTCGGTGGTAAACAGCAGATTTTTTCAATCTCTGTTTAAATCTAAGGATAAGAATATGCACAGACTTATATACAAATCAAAGATGCAGATTCTTCTAACTCTCTACTCAGTTACTTTTCCCTGTCCCCCAGGACACAACCTGGTTAACTAGTCCCAATTGCACAAACAGAGATCATCTCTGCTGGAAAACCACTACCAGATGAGGAAGGAATTGCTCTACATTAACTTGGGGTGGGGGATGTATGTCTCTTTGCAAAGACTTCCCCCACATTCATTCAAAAGAAATTAAACATCTGAAGGCAGAAATAGTTCATTAGCTGTTGGATAATAACTTCCTGCCTTTTGCCAAACTTCCAGCCCCACTCCTACCCACACTTCCCCATTTAAGCCAGCAAGGACAAGACCAGAGCTCAGGACAGCCCTTCTGCTGGGAATTCAATGTCTAGTGCAATTCAATGTCTAGTGGAAACAGCTTTGTGACAGACTCTTTTTTTTTTCTTTCCCTCCAGGACAAATTAGTTCCCATCATATGCTTAGATGTGAGGTACAAACCCAAGCCCACCAGCACAACCAAGTGAATCTCTCTGAACCCTGCACTGAGGGCTGAGAGGATGGGGCAGCATCCTGTGCTGCCTTTCCCACAGTAAGCCCTCAGCTTCATGGCATTCCCATGCTCTCCAAAACAAAGAGCAGCAGACAGCAAGATGGTGGCTGCTTTGAGGAAGCCTGGGTGTCTGGCCATGGAAGATTTCCCCTTTGCTCTTGTTCTCTGAAAACTGGTGACATCAAGAGATTCAATAAGCCTCACACCAGGTCAGCAGGTAGGGTAAGAAGGGCTGCTGCAGCTGCAGGACAGTGTTGCTGGGAGGACAAAGTAATATATGCTAGCAGGGAAGATTCCTAAGGCAGGAAGTCAGGAGAACATTTTGACCAGAGAAGCAAGAGGTTGGAGATCTCCGGAGCAGCCTCTCCCCTGATAGTTACTGTCAAGATGAAACTTGCTCACTGTAATCACCACGTTCTTCCACCAGGCTGCTGCAAGAAGAAGGGGCTGGAAATCAGGACCTTGGGATTCCCATCTCACCCGTGGTTCTTTCTCTAGAATAAATACTAAACTAAACTTCAGCACTAAGTGCTATGTAGGAGTTCCTGTAATCCCATAAAACTTGTTGTCATTAGCAGAATTCCACGTGGCTTTAAATACCTACATTTCCTGAGATTAAAACATGCTATCAGATTAACATGATCAAATGCTAACGAGAAATATTTCAGTGTACATTTTTTTTTTCTTCTATCAGTATTTGATTTGCTTGCCATGTGTTTTCAACCAAATGTAACAGTTTCCAGCACGGCATTGAAGTATGTGGAGTATGAGAGACTCAGCAGTGCCCACAGTCCAGCTGCAAGAAGAATGCATCGTGGTTATTTCAAAATGGTTTTTGTTAATCTTTATATTTTTGTTTAGACAATGAGCTGCTGGTGCAGTGGTGTGTAACAGGCAGGCTTGGGAATACAGACTAAAACATGTGAGGCGGGTGTTGGGTTGGGTTTTTTTTCCATTTATGAGCTAATTCTGGTCAGAGCAGATTTTCATTCTGCAGGCAGGCAGATGCCCTCCCATTACACAGGACTCTGAAGACAGGTTTTTGTATCCTTAAAAGTTATCCTTTAGGTACCAAGATGGCAGCACATCAAACCACATGGTGCTTACAGAATGTCTTTCATCCAAAAAATCTCTGGGTCCTTTTGTAAACACGCATTAAAACCACTTGACATTCTTGTGAGATGTAAGGCAGGCTTTATTACAGCTCAAAAGTGGCTGAGGGAGCCAGGGCACAGAAAAATGTTGGAGATTTTTCCCTAGGATATGTGGGTTGATGGCAGAGCAGCAGTGTCTCCCAGTTGCTGGCTCCAGCCAGGCGATGGGATGCTTTGGTTGGAGACCCTACGGCTGCTCACCTTCAGGGTGCTGGACAATCATTTTCCTAGAGGTAAATCCTTGGCAAAGTTACAACTTGGATTTGGATGCTCCAGTATGAGATTGTCCTCCTTTTGCCCTTATTCTGCAGAGGGAAATGAGCTGTGATGGAAGAACTTCTTCCCCAGCTTATAGAAATGCCACGGTGCCTCAGGCCTGGACAGACACTGAACAAACTGAGGGTTGCCCATCACCATCTGACCAAAAGAAAAGGTGAGCATCTGCAGGGGAAGAGCTTTGTTATCCCAAGTTACTATTTACTATTTAAATCAGCAAAATCAGGGAGACAGAACATAGTGTAAAGGTGTTTATGTCTGTGTTGGCCCCACCTTTGATCCCATGGGGTTAGATTATCCTACCCTATTCTTTTTTCCCCTCAGGATAAGGATTGGTTCCTTGATTCAGTTCTCTACTTTTCTCTTCCCACCCACACATACATAAAGATAAAACCATTCCCTATAGCAGACTGGGACTTCAGTCAAAAACTAATTATAAACAATGATGGCTCAACAGCTTTTTTCAGTTTGTGGTTCTGTGAATTTGCGATGCAAAGTATCTGGCCTCAGCCCCCCTCCTGGTAATTTACAGACCAGCCTGCTTTAGTTGGGCAGCAGAAGGGTGCAGACAAGGGAGACAGGGACATGCAGGACAACAAAGGAGAGCAGAACCAGGAATAAAAAGAAGTAGAAGCTCCTTTATCCTGGTGTTCTCTCTCTTTCTGCCCTCCGGTAGGAGCGCACTGGTAATCACTCTAATGGGGGGAAACTGGCATTCTGCATCTGCTTGCCAAACATGACAAAGTAGCAAGCAACCTACTCAGATGGGATTTGGCCCCTCAGTCCTTTCGCAGCTTTCTGGTCCAAAGGAGGTCAGTGCTTTGGTGGGACATGATACAATGGAATACAGGACATATGCCTGACTCCACACCAACCACTGCTCCGTAAGAAGATGCAAGTCACAGACCTCTGGTTAAACAAGAACAAGCTACTTTTTCCACCTAAGAAAAGATGCTGAGTTTGGCTTTTCTTTATCATCTTGAAGCAGCTTGGATTGAAATAATTCATTGCCAGGATAGGCTGAGATATGTTACTAGCACTTCAGAAAATGAAGGCAATTTCATTTGTCCACAGCCACCATGCACAGTGGCTATTTTGGTGACCTTTTCCTGCTTACTTGTGTGATATTGCCACTACTGAATTAAAATCTGGTTGCATTTAGCTAAACTCACATGGCTGATTACCTTGCAAACTGGTTGTGAGTCGGGAGTGAAGTCAAATGGACTTTTGTATAAAATGGCTAGAAATGAGCATCTGGTCCATAGGACTAATCCATGTCATTGTTTCCTAGAGGCAGGGGAAGAGCACAGCACTGCCTGCTGCACAAGCAGTTGCAAAGCAGGAGTCACCACAGTACACAGTGAGTGTCTGACACGTCCTCTTTATATTCCTGGCACTGGGAGTAATGGGGATCTCTGCCTCTCATCTGTGGCCAAGCTTCTCAGCTCAGCACTGGCGTGGCGAGAGGTGTTTAGCACTACAGCCAGAAATCCTCTTGAAGACTGTTTTGCCATTTAGTGTGCAGTTTACTGAAATGGCCCCATCAGCACTGGGATGAGCAGTGACATTTCCTGGCTGCAAGGCAGCTTTATGGACCAACACTGTGCCTGCCAGCCCAGATGTGTCCAAGCCACGCAGAGACGTTGCTATTCCCTCTTGCTCCAACCTGGGCAGCTCTTCTGGCCAGCACCTTCTCTCTGCAGCTCCTGACAGCAGCCTTTCCTTTCCATCCCTCCCAAGCAACAGCAGAAACCCTGACAACAGAGATCAGTTGGCCAGGCTGTCACTGCTTGCAGGAGGGCTGATGCTCACCCAGTCTGTTCAATGAGCACAGGACAAGGACCACCAGCTCCCTGCCAGTCATCAGGACTATGACTGCTCCATGGCAATGAACCTCGTGAATATTAAGAGTCTGAAAATACCTCCCCGAGCTATTGACTCCCTCTTTTTGTACAGCTTTAAGAACAAAACAGGTTTTTTTTTCCTTTCCTTCACTTTTGTTTAAACATGGGTGACACTCAGTGAGAAGAGCTCATCTGGGCTGGTTCCCACTCGCTCGTGATTCCATCCCCAAAGGGTGATGAAGGCAACACTCCACGGGAGGGCTGAGATCCTGACCTGACACCTCAAAACCAGTGCTGTGAGGATGTGCAGGCAACCAAGCCCTGCCTCAAA
>NW_009951862.1:1300967-1326977 GCF_000747805.2 Chaetura pelagica | reverse complement strand
AGAGGTGTGCTGGACCAGCTCTGGGATCAAAGGGCTTGCAGAGCTCTGTCATCCTTTGATCTTACCCTCTCCTCCTGATAACCCCCCAAGCCACATGACTGCTCCACCTCCTGCCTGGGTTCCGCCTCTAACATTGTCCATTTTGCCCAACATCAAGGAGGGAAAAGGAGTGTGATATGGAAAAATGATGAGCTGTCATTGAGAGCATGCCTGCTCAGCAAGCCTCTGCATCAGCTCTCCTGAGTTGAAGGGGGTACCATGAAAGGCAGAGCACTGAAAGGAGGTGAAGAGAAATACAAGGTGGCTAATGGGAGCTAATGTTGCCCCAGCAATGAGCTTCACTGAGCTATAAACCCACATTGCCTGGGAAATGTACACCTAGACTAGAGAAGGGCACAACCCAAACCTCAGTCTGATGATGTAGGCTTGAAGTGTCTCAAGAAGGCTGCTTGTCTGAAGGTTCTCTGCTGTCTGTAGCTCTGCCAGAAGTGTTCAGGATTCACCAGCACTCTGGGGCAGATCCCTCAGTCAGAACAGCAGCAACACAAAGAGGACTTGGAAAGCAACCTGTTACACAAGAGAGTTGGAATTCCCACAGCTAAAAGATGCTTCCATCCTGTGATTCTGTTTTTCAGCCTTTTTCTTGACAGAATAAAAAAAAACCCCACAACCCTCTAATCTTCATATAAATAGCAATTTTTACATTGTAGATTTCAGCTACTACACACCTTTCCTGCCTGTCCCCATTAACAGCTGCTGTATTGTTCATTTTCTAGGTCTGTCTACCAAAATCTAAAATGATGAGATTTTCTTCCTCTGTTTCACACACACACACAGCTGTAGGAACAATTTGTTGCACAGAGCTTACTCATCAAGTAAGTTTTCTTCTGGCCACGAATGATCTACAAATCAAAGATTACTTCAAAATATGTGCAGCACAATGAGCACATGGCACACCTACTCTATCTACATACACCTCCCATGGGTATTCTACAGGCAGCAGTGGGATCCAGATGATCATCCCATGCATCTCTGTGCTACCTCACCAACTGCCCACCCTCCTGTCCCATCATCCTGTCATCCTGTCACAGCATTTCACCTTCCATCAAAAGCCACAGGACCTCCATCAGGCCACATATTTCAGTGCTCAGAATCAAGGTGTGTGCCTCGATTTTGCTGCCTCAGGAGGACGTCATGAAAATCATCAAACCCTTCACTGCTACACTAAGTTTCCCTTTTCATTTCCAAAGTTTAGGATTCTTCCTCCTGCCCAAACCCTCCTCACCTCTGGGCAGAACAGTCCTGCATGGCATCATGGGCCCTAGTCTAAGAGGTCCAACTTGCAGGCCCCTCTGCTTTGGCTTTCAGGAGGTGTTAGCAGACACCCTCAGCAATGGAGCATTTAGAAACATTTCTTGTAGCCAAGATGGTTTTTGTGTAATCTCCTCGGAACTACCAGCACTGTTTGAACTTCACCTGGGCACAACCCTTCAGGATGAAGACTGAGATTAATAGGAAAAAAATGCCAAGAAATAAAAGCAATAAAAGGAAAATAAATGAAGTCCTTGGAGCTATAGGCTGGAGCCCAAGATATTATGAAACTTCTGTCAGGCTCCACAAGTGGTACAGTAATCACCCAGAATGTATTATCTTATTAGTTTTCTCTATCATGACAGAATAAAACCACCCAAGACATGAGGATTTATGGCCAACAAACAGAAAAACTTTATCTTGAAGCTACAACACAGAAGATAAAAGAGAGGCATGTAATTGTCAAAGGAACACCAGAATGAATAGCTTATACGTATTGCAAAATTAATAAGCACTGAAAGGCTGTTAGAAGTTGCATATAGATGATGGATCAATGTGCAAAACCAGAGTGCCTGCTCTTTTGCAGACCAGTGCACAGGGATTGCAACACCACTCAGCCAGTCAAGGAATTTCTTTTTTTCCTTTTGTGCCTTTTTCAAAATGTCTAAAGACCGGAGCCAAAAAACACCCTATAAAAATAAAAATCTCAAGTCACACAAGTTTCCCTCCTAACCAGGCCCTGGGTTTTCAAACAGAACCAAACCAACCAACCAACCAAAGTGCCATTTACAACAACATGCACGCAGTGGTCACACTGCCCCTGTTCCACAACAAGTAGTGTGGCCAGCTAAGGTTCTTGAACAACAGGCTGTGAAGAAGAGGGGAACCTCAAGGTTATTCACTACAGATCTACCAAAAAACAGCTCCTCCCCCTGACAGGCAAAGGAGTATCTAATGAACTTTCCTCTTCTATTAACAAAAAGCCAGAGTATGATGAACAACTGCAGCCCTGCACTCTCATTCAACTCATTCTTCAGGTGCCAAAGGTGCAGGTTAAGGGCCAAGACAGAGTTCAGAAGCCTGACAGCTCCATGTAGTAGGCAGGTGCATTGCAAGGAGCTTCCACAAGTTCTGCTGCTTATGCCTTGAACACTCTGAAAAACATGACCTTCAGATGTGTGCCAAAGCTGCACTGAAACCAAATGCTCAGGTGCTTGGTAGGATCAGAGTCAGAACAAGACACGACGAGCAGGAAGATCTGGAGGAACTAAATGGCAACTAGACAGGGAGGTGAGCTAGCAAAGGAAATGTCAAAGCATTGTTGCATGTCGATTTGGATACACGGATTTGTGGAGCTGGGCCAGCTACTCCAACATCCTCCCTTCTGAAGGAAGCAGGGTTAACATCCATGAAGAAATTAGCCTCTTGATCAAAGTTTGATTAAGCATCTGAGATGAAATGATGATTTTTCTGAAGACATGTATTCAAAGCATGTGTAATGTTTGCATCTATCTCCCCGTCTTCCTGTGGTTGTTTTCAAAGGGTCTTCCTCCTTTCCAACTCTAATCTCCTTAGGCAAAGAGCTGAGTCCAGAAATAATTAATCTATAAAACCATGTGCTAAAACTTCTAATTATCAGCTGAACAGATGAAAAAGAATACTTTTAAAAAAAATTAACATTGCTTTTTCCCAATATTTTACTTTAGTGCCGCAATGTGGAGCCAGGGGAGACAACCAGCCTTCCAGGCTTGGAAATGATCCTTTCCTCCTTCTCAGACCCCACCAATGCAAAACCTTTGAAATCCTAATGGCTTGGGCACTGAGGGAATCCTCAGAGCAACCAGTCTGCTGAATGATCAAGGCTGCAATTTGCAAGCAACCTGGGGACATTTAGTTGCATATTTCCCACTGGAACTGGAAAGTGGCACAGGGACGATCTCAGCCCCTGAGGAGAGCTCAGTTCCCTCACACCTGAGTCTGGAAGGCTGTGAAACTGCTGGGTGCTACCTCAGCCACTGTGGGGATGGGGCACTGCTGGGTTCTGCAAGCTGTTGCACAACAGGTCTCATATTCTTCAAGCTTTGCCTACTATGCAAACATTTCAGAAGACAAATCTTAAATATTTTGGAACATTTTCAAAATATTGCTCTACATCTTTCCACCTTACTCCCTTCAACTTCCTGCAATACACTCAGGATTTTATCTATATCAGTGACCTCAGCTTTTAAATGCACAGGAACAGGCGAGATGAGAATGCAACAGGAGTTTCTATCTTGAGCAACCACCCTTCCAGGGGCAAAAATGCCAGCTTTTCATGAAAGGACTACCCTGTCTTGAGGAAAAGGTCTTTAGAAGAGTCACTCCTAAACTGATTAGATCCAAAGAGCTGTTGTAAAACACATCCTCAAAAAACCTCTGGGTGCAGGATGTAAAAATTTCTGCAAAATGGGCTTAGTAGTTTCCAGCTCACCAACAAGATTTGGTGGGACCAAAGCACCCAGGAGATCACCAAGTCTGGGGACAATTACTAACCAACAGTTAGCAGTGTAAAAACAAAATCTTCAAAAGTAACTTACTTAGTTAATTAAAAAACAGTAGATCCAGCTTCAGGCACCACATCCTGCAAGCACCAGCTTTGGTATGATCCCTTAGTTTTTTACAGCCCAGTGTTTGCTCCAGGAAAAGGCAGTGCCCATCCTCTTTGCTCCTAAAAAATCTTGATATAACCCATTACTACACACATCTCAACTACTGGTGTGATGCACAGCAACATCCAGCTCAAACAAACATAACTATGGAAAAGAGATTAGGTTTTTAATGCTTTCAAGTCACAAACATACTCTCGACCTGGAAGAATCATAGAATCATGGAATCATTAAGGTTGGAAGAGACTTTCAAGATCATCAAGTTCCAACCCCCCTGCCATGAGCAGGGAACCTTACCACTAGATCAGATAGCACAAAACCTCTTTCAACCTGGTTTTAAAAACCTTCAGGGATGGAGCACCAACAACCTCCCATTCCAGTTCCTCATCACCCTTATAGTGAAGAATATCTTCCTAATATCTAACCTAAATCTCCCCTCCTTCAGTTTAATACCATTACCCCTTGTCCTATCACTATCTTCTCTGACAAAAACCCCTCCCCAGCTTTCCTGGAGCCCCTTCAGGCACTGGAAGGTGCTCTAAGGTCCCCCTGGAGCCTTCTCTTCTCCAGGCTGAACACCCCAACTCTCTCAGCCTGTCTCCAGAGCAGAGCTGCTCCAGCCCTCTGATCATCTTGGTGGCTCTTCTCTGGACCCTCTCCAACAGGTCTGTATCTCTCTTGTGCTGAGGGCCCCAGAATACACAGTACTGCAGGTGGGGTCTCAGCAGAGCAGAACAGATGGACAATCCCCTCCCTGGCCCTGCTGCCCACGCTGCTCTTGCTGCAGCCCAGGACAGGGTTGGTTTCTGGGCTCCAGCGCACGGTGCCGGCTCGTGTTGAGCTTCTTACCACCCCCAGGTCCTTCTCCTCAGGGCTGCTCTCAATCCATTCTCCCCCCAGCCTGTATTTGTCCTTGGTATTTCCCTGACCCAGCTGCAGGACCTTGCATTTGGCCTTCTTGAACTTCATGAGGCTGGCATGGTCCCACCACTCCAGCCTGTCAAGGTCCCCCTGGGTGGCCTCCCTGACACAGCTCATTTAAACATACATTGAGCAAGAGATAAAAAGGGATGACAGGGCATCAGGCAGGCAACTTTTCTATTTCAATCCAAACAAGGAGGCAGAGCTGTGATACGAATGAAGCAAAATGGCACCCAGAGTATTCAGATTCCTTATCTCTTCTCCACAGCAGATTCACAGCTTGTAACCTGACTGCAAAGCTTGTACACATGAGACACACATGCCTGACCAGACAATCAAACTCAGTCAGCTACTTGCATGGTAAAATGAGAAACAGTCTACCAGAACCTCTTTGAAATCTGGAGGGATAAAAAGGATGGAGGCCCCAGTTCCTCCAACTCCCCAAAACACATTGAATCCTGCAGGGCTACACAGTGCACTGAAACCTCTGCACGTGCTTGGGTCAGAAAAGCCACTCCAGGCCTGGAGAGGCTGTTCCAACAGGAAGAGGTTGTACATGTCAACAGTGGAGAGTAGGAAAAGTAGGAAAAAGAGAAAGAGTATATGAGGAGACAGGGCAAGTAGTTTGGAAGCATTTTCTGGGTCTTGCAGGTGAGGACACAGATCATGGATCTGATGGGACAGTGTCATGAAGGGAGTGAGTTGGCCACGTTACTCATGTGAGCTGGAAACCACCTGAGGTTGTTTGAATCACAGGAAGCAAACAAAGAAAGTACATGTCATTACATAGAGTGGTAGAATCTGTTCAGAACAGGAGAAACTATAGTTACTACAACAGCTCCCCCCCCCAAAAAAAAGGTTTAGATAAACAGCTGATTTTGTGATCTGCTTCAAAACCTGTCAAGTCTGATGCCACCAGGGTGGCTCCTGATGAAGCTGCACATTTAGTCCTTCTGGAATCAAGGGGGAGATCTCCCAGGGCTGCTCTGCAGCCTCATTAAGGTCAGACATGGTTTCAAAAGATGAGGAAAAGTTCTTCCCCTGCAGTCTTTCACACACTGCTGGGATGTTTACAGTTACTTGAAATAGAAGAGTTTAACAGTGTTTCTTTAAAAAAGAATTGGCAATCATTGGCACGGGTTGTGACAAACACTCAGGAAAAGAGACAAAGCAATTTAACCAGTGGGTAGGGGAAATAAGCCTGCAAAATTCATTAATTCTATGACAATGGCAAATTAGGCCTTAAGACACCAGCGTCAAGCAGGTTAAAAGATCTGACAGAATTTTTATGCAAATGCAATGATCAAAAGCCAGAGATGGGAAAAAATAGAGAAATAATAATGCCAATTCTTCACCAACATTCAGATTATTTTCACGGGTCAAAAGTTCATTTTTAGTGTTAGTTCCAAATGAAAACATTTCAAGTGAGGAGTATCAAGCCAGTGGTTTGAACCTGTCCAAACCATAGCAAGAAAAAAATACAGAATAATTATTAGGGAAAACATTAGCACAGTAGTAAGGAGAAGTAAATGTTCTGTAAAGACTCCTTGAAGTATGTGTAGCATTTCACCATAAAAACAGAGGCAGCAAAGTCTTTCACATACATTGCAAAAGAACATCCATAAAGCTCCTTGGGAGCTACACTAAGATGGCCGAGGTAACCCAAGATATGAACACAGGCTGGGGGAGGTCACACTTGAGAGCAGCCCTGTGGAAAAGGACCTGGGGGTTCTAGTGGATCAAAAGCTGGACATGAGCCACCAATGTGCAGTTGCAGCCCAGAAGGCCAAGCACATCCTGGGCTGTATCAGAAGAAGTGTGGCCAGCAGAGTGAGAGAGGTGATTCTGCCCCTCTACTCTGCCCTGGTGAGACCTCACCTGGAGTACTGCACCCAGCTCTGCAGACCCCAACACAAGAAGCATGTGGAGATGTTGGAGTGTGTCCAGAGAAGGGCCATGAAAATGATCCGAGGGCTGGAGCACCTCTTATGAGGACAGGCTGAGGGAGCTGGGGCTGTTCAGCCTGGAGAAGAGAAGGCTCAAGGGGTACATCATAGTGGCCTTCCAGTACCTGAAGGGGCTACAGGAAAGCTGGGGAGGGAGTGTTTACAAGGGCTTGTAGTGAGAGGAGAAGGGGTAATGGTTTTAAACTGAAAGAAGAGAGATTTAGGTTAGAGATCAGGTTTAAATTCTTGAGTGTGAGGGTGGTGAGACACAGGCACAGGTTGCCCAGGGAATTTGTGGAAACCCCATCTCTGGCAGTGTTGAAGGGCAGGTTGGATGGGGTTCTGAGCAACCTGGTCTGGTTGCTGTCTGGACACCTCTGGTGGGAGGTGTCCCTGCCCATGCAGGGGGTTGGAACTAGATGACTTTTAAGGTCCCTTCCAACTCAAAAAGTTCTGTGATTCTGTTCTGAATTCATGGGTAGGTTAACGACAGTTTGTAAGACCGCAAGAAAATGCAACAACTGTCATCTAACATAGAAAGGGATCAAGTGACAGGGGGAAAAAAAAAAATGAGACAATGATGAGGAACATTCACCCACCAGGCAACAGAGACAGCAATGCTACAAACTGCCATGGACAGAAGACAGAGACCAGAACTTTGCACAACAACTACACAACAAGTTTTCAAGAAACATCTCTCTTTGAAGACACTCTATGTGTGGTGTACACCAGAAAAAATGAAGATGAATTGTTTCCCCAAACACTAGAAGAGCACAATGGTTTAACAATGGGAAAATCTGACTTACAGCAGATGAATAACTTTCTAGCAGTTTTAAATTAAAACCCGTAGATAAGTTGTTCCCCTCCCTAATGTTTTGGGCTGGACTCTCAAATATTATGATTTATAACTGATGTAATCATTGTTTTTCCACATCTGCTTGATGCAGTTGAGTGGTTGAGAGCACTGGGAACATGATATATATGTTGTATGTGGAACAGAATAGTGCCACGTCCTGCAGGAAGAAAAAGGGATGTTCTCAACCAAAAGCTGAGAAAACTTCCCAGTTCCTCTGCATCCCACTAGAGCTGTACACTACCACAGCTCCTGCCTCCTATTAAAATCTGTCACCCATCTTTTTGAAGACAGAATTTCACAAGTATAGAACACAACAGAACTCGTGTTATAGTTCAGTGTTTTATGTACAAATTAATAAGAGACACGTACATATGGAGGTATCAGTGTTCAAGTGGGAACGTGAACACAGAGAAGAGCAACCAAGCTGGTGAAGGGAGTGGAGAAAAGTCACATGAGGAGAGGCTGAGGGAACTGGGGGTGTTTACTCTAAAGAAAAGGAGGCTGAGGGGAGACCTCATCACCCTCTACAGCTACCTAAAGTTTAGTGAGGTGGGTGTTGGCCTCTTCTACCAAGTAAATAATGACAGGACCAGAGGAAATGGCCTGAAGTTGCAGCAGGGGAGGTTTAGATTGGATTCAGGAAGAATTTATGTGCTGAAAGAGTGGTCAGGAACTGGAACAGGCTGCCCAGGGAAGTGGTGGAGTCACCATCCCTGAAGGTGTTCAAAAGCTGTGTACATTTGGCACTGGTCAAGGTGGTTTTTTTGGTTGCTCTATTTTTTGCGTCAACAGTTGGACTCTGTGATCTTAGAGGTCCTTTCCAACCATGGTGATTCCATGAAAACTTCTGTAGAATTAAAGAAGGAAGCCCATCAACACCCAGCTATTCAACATACGCAAATACACTCTGGCAAAACTGCAGTCACCCTGGCTAATCACGGCCTGTGACAGCTCCAGGCTCCTCCCTGCCCCTGCTGCCAAACCCTTGTCCCTTGTCCCTGTGCTCTGCCCTGCAGGCAAGGAAGGGGCTTCCCTGGCAGAAGTTTGGGGATGAAAAGTTTGGGATTGTATGTTGCATGATATACATGGACTCATATGATGTTGAGAAAGGATTGGAACGGCCCATTGCAAAAAAAAAAAAAAGTGTCTCTCCTTACTTCACTAATTCTAGTAAGTGCTTTAAATGGCACCATCAGCTCCAGAGAGCATGAAGAACGAAGAATTACCTTTCCTTCCCCACCTTAAATGCTAACCCATGCTGCTCCCACCCTTTCTCCTGCTGTTCCTCAGGAAATATTTGCAGTGTGGTTACAACATGTGCGATCTGCCTGCGCACAGGAGGCCATAAATCCGCATGACCAAGTGTTTATCCAAGCTTTCTGAACATCCTGGGGAGCGTGGTATCAGTATTCCACAAACTCTCAGGGTACAGCAGCTCAGGAGAGGGAGCCAGCCAGATACCCTGTTGTTACAGAGAACATTTTTGATCTGGGGTTGTAATGGGAGGCAGGAGTGCAGGAAGGTTTCCTCGGTGCAGGTGCAGTGCCCAGACAGTGCTGAAACAATGAGCTTCTGGCAGGGCCAGGGCTCCAGCTTGGCTCGACATGCACAGCCTTCACATCCAAACCTTGTTACTAGATCAGCCTGGAATGTCATTCTAAATCCATAGACTCCAGGCATTCATCAAAAAAGGGGGCCAGCAGGAAGGGGGGGGGAATAGCCTATTTAAAACTCGTAGCCGAGGAAAAACATACCCTCCAAAAATGCCCTATCAGTGAAAGGAATTAAGTCACTTTCCTAGCTTGTGGTTTTTTTCAGAGACATAATAAAAGTAACCTGTGGGACCCCCAGAGTACCTGCAGTTAAGTTGTCATCACGTGCAGATGTATGGGATCTGGACTATTGCTGTGCATGACATTATTTCCTTAAATTGGTCTCATTCTTCAACCCCTGGAAAAGCACCAGAAGAATTTACTGGGGCTGTGAGACCTGGGCTGCACTCAACGAGCCACCCTGGGCTCCCTTGGAAAAGCATGGGAACTCCCTGCCACTCAACCATGAAGCCTGGGACAAAAGGGGGGGATTAAAAGCCCCAAGAGTGGTGCTGAGCAGCCACCATGACTCAAGCTGCAGGCTCTGGCACCAGAGAGCACCAGGGTGCCCATGGCACCCCGGGGCCAGAGCTGTGTCACTGTCACACCACAGTGGGGTTTTTGAGTGAGAGGGATCCTCGTTTCCATGAAAAACACAGACACAAAGGCTTGTTAGGAGGCTTCCCAGAGGAACCTCCAATTTTGTGAGCTCATCTGTGAGTGAGAAGGGGGGGGGAAAAAGGGAGGCAGAGGGAACGAAGGAAATTCAGAGACCAAGAAAAACTGGGAAAAGACTTCACACTAATGACATGGAAAAGAAAATCATCCACTTATTTCATGGAGGACGAGAAGTGCAGCGTGTGCTGGATGACAGGAAAAAAACCAACACAACAAACCACGTCAAAAAGGACACGACACTTTTTAACGTTCAGGGTATTTAACATCTGAGACACATTATCCCTACTTGGCCAACCCCCTGTTGGCATTAAGCAAGCTGCCCTGTCTTGGAGCAGAAGAGGCTGAAATGCAGCCCTCAGGCCTTCTCCTCAAGGCTCTCTGACTCAGGAACCAGACCTCCATCTGCTCTCCATAAGCGTGGGTGCCTTCAGGATATTTTGGAAATAAAATCACTATTGTGTGTCATAGAAAGATTTTCACAAACATAAAGATGAACTCTGTGGTGCAAACAAAAAAATAATAAATTGCTTCCAACCCCCCCTTTTTTTTAAAGTGGTCAAGAAAAGCACAGAGAAATATATTATTTCTCTGCTAGATGCCAGGAGGTTGTATTTTACCTTCCTAGTACCACTGAAGAGATGTAGATTTAAAGCTTCTAAGTACCTGATGGCATGAAAAAGTGACACCATCAGTATACATGGCTTATAAAGTGTGTAAGAATACTTGTAAAATCAAACTAAAAATGACTGTTACTACACTAAAGTTGGCTAACCATTGCAGAAAGAGAAGAAGATCCTACCAGATACACTAAAGTTGGCTAACCATTGCAGAAAGAAAAGAAAATCCTACCTGCTGTTGATTTTTAGGTACATGCTTCCTTTTCACTGATGAGATCTAAGGAGGAGCAGTGAAATGATGAGAAGCATCAGACATTTCCATATAAAGAAAGATTCACTAGCACAATGCAGGAGAAAAGAGAAATATGTGGCACTACAATAATAAGAAAAAAAGAGAGAAAACACAGTGATACTGAATAGGAACTTTTAAACTGAAGTACTTTTTTTGTACACGATCAAATTACTCACAGACTTCTGCTGCAGCACAGGAGATAAGTAGATTCAGGCTTGGGGTATTGAGGAATTTTTCAACCAAATGTTTATTTCAAGACCCTGATTGCTCAGACCTCACCAAGGATGTGGGAAATCCAGTTGCATATCCATCCTGCATTGGGTCTTTAATTATTGACATAGCTCAGACAGGAGAGCTTGAAAAATGCAGCCAAAAAAAGCCAGTAATCACCCAGTTATCCTGTGCTCATTAGGGGTTGTTTTCTGCCTCTCCCTGCTCCTTTCCCCCTCTGAACATTTTAAGAGACACTGTGTCTTTCCCAAATGATAGTTTTGGAAGTTTTGAGGAAATTTTTTCCAAGGACTTAAAACAGATCCCTCAGTAGATCCCTCCTTTGGTATTAACTTTGGTTCCTGGAAGTTAATCATCAAGAAACAACCTCTGGTCTCAGGCACAGACCATCAATCAGAGGCCAGGGCTTCACCCTGCTGAGGGTTAGGGAGAAATTCTCTTGATGGCAAGATGTAGTGATCCTGCAGTTCAAGTCTGACATGGTCTGTCCCAGATGCACAGCTTCACCTCCAGCAGCTGGCAGCCAAAGCCATCAACTCATCCACGTGGTGCAGAATTTTGCCACCATTTTCATTAGGATATAGAGCTGGCAAGTGAAGAAAGTGCTTGTTATTCCATACAACCATCCTTTAAAAAATCTGGACATACCAACTTCAGCCACAGCTATTTCCTGGTCTAACTAGAAGGAGTAAGTGGTTTCTCAGACACCCATGTGTGGCAGAAATCACACGCTGCTCAGGATCCCCACACACTGCTCTGGCTCTGGCTGGACAACAAACCCAAATCACAAAGTTCCCACAAGAGTGCTTGCAAAACTATGTGGCACTGCAGCTTCATTACAAACACCCCTTTGATGTCCATTACTAAGGAGCAATGCCCAGATCTGCCACCACCAGGCAAACTGGGGCTGGGCTTGCAGGGCTGGTGGCCAGGAACGGTGAGGCCAGGCCTGCTGCCCTGGACCATGACACAGGGTGACAGGTGACAAGTGACACCCAGCTCTGAGCTGCCTCAGCTCCTCTCCCCAAGCACGTCACACACTCATCCTGACAAAGAATCCAACCCATCAGAGAGCACCACATTTTGACTTAGGCGCGTCTTAACGTTTTACACATTCAGTAATTAAAGCCCCAGTCCAGGTCTTTAGTCAGTTTGGAAAATCATGCAAATACATGTTTTAAGTGTTTCTCTAAACAGGGAAGCAGTTAAGTGATGCCTAATTAAGTCCCTTGTTTGGGACCTCACTCATTAGCTGTTTTTTCTAATGCTTCCTCATTAGCTGCAGCCATGCCAGGAAGCCCATCCTGGTGGGCACCTTAAAGGAGCCTTTAAAAATGCAGCTGGAGAAGGTTGGGCACAGTGTGTGAGACGTGGCTGGGGTTACAGCACAGTGACTGGCAGCTCTTACACAAACCGTGGGACAATTTAGAAGAGCTTGATCCAAAGCAGCCCAACAGCACCTGCACAAACCTACTGTCAGCACTGCAGAAATTCATTCTGTATCTTCTGGTCCACATCAGGAGACAAGTGAGGCTGGTGAGAAGACAGACAGCTATCTGGTGAGGCAAGATAGATAGGATTTGATCTCCTGGCCTGCAGAGCTCTCTTGGAATGAGTGAATGCACAAGGAAGTACTCCAAACCCATTCCCTTTGTTTTCAGGCAATCAGCAAGAGAAGAGGGAGCTATCGTGTTTAGGTCAGATTGCCCTCTGCATCTGCCTGTCCATAATAACTGTCCTCACATGTAAACAGCTGTGAATCATTTCTGGTTCCAAATTGCACACAGAAACTTCAACCCACAGCACATTCCAGACAAGTGCTTGGCCAGTTTCTATTTTCTGAGAGGTTTTTCCTACTGTTCTCTTCTTCCTGGTGATAGCACCACTGCAGTGAGGAGGACAAGCCAGCCTTTCCCCTGTGTTATAGGTCTTTCTCTATTAAGATTTTAGCCAACTGTAGCTTCCATTTCCCTATGTATGCAGTTAAGGTTGTCCAAAGCTGTAAAAAAAAAAAGAAGAATCTTTCCTCTTAAGAGACTTTATCTTTCTTGCAAGATTGAAGCTTGAATTGAAAAAAAAAGGAAAATAAGAGATTAAAAGTAAAAAGTAATATTTGCTGTATTTCAATACAAGCCAGATGTGGAAGGATATTTCTCCAAATTAAACATTTACTGAGTTGGCAGCAATGGAATTTTCTTCTCACACATGCAAACGTCAGGTCTGAATGTACTCTCCTTTCTACCCACGTGTCTTGCTCTCCCTTGCCTTGCCAACCTCAGCAGTGGTCATGGATTATCCCCTGGACCTCTGCACTGCCACTCATCCCACTGGCACCCCTTCCATCTCCACAAGATTTGAACACTGTGACAAAAACTCCTGGATGCCAAACATGAGAAAGCAACACGCAGAAGTAGGAGCCTCCTGGGTGACTGACTAAGCCATAAATACCACTGAAAGCAGCAAGAGTGTAGGTGCTGGAAGTCTTCACTGATCAGGCCACACTAATGGTGAGATAGGACACTAAGTCTCATGTATGATGTACACCAAGAACTCAGTGAGAACATTTCCCCTCCATATGGCTAGAGAAGGCTCCAGGAGACAGGCCTGGAGTGACACCAGCCTCCCCTGGCTTTGCTCTCATCCAGGCTCCCTGTTTACACACCCTTGCCCACTCATTTCCCCAAAGCCTCATCAGCATCTGGCTCAGCATTACTGGAGTATTGGTCAACAAACATAGGACACAACTGTAACCAAAGACCCAGATGGTTTTGTAAACATTAAGTATAATGACAAACAACAGGGAAAAAAAATTCTCTATTTTTTGTGAACTGTAAAACAAAATATTGCCCTCAACAAACTGTTTGAAACCAGCAAGTCTTTTGTAAGAGATCCAGTGAAATTTACTCCATCAGTCATGACAAAGTCCTTACCAAACTGGAATGTTGAAGAGAGTTATTATTTAATCAACGCTGAATTATTTCACACTAATATTACTAGCAGAATGGTAATTGGTGCAAATTAGGGGGTGGAGTCCATTTAACAGTCTTCCAAGACTGAAGATTGCACATTTTGGAAGCTGGAAGCTTTCACCTTTTTCCTGAAATGAAGTTGGGAATTAACTCCTGGTCTATACCCACAGCATCCAATCCTGAGAGGCACTCAGGAGCTTCAGACCTGCAAGCAGTCCACACTGCTGAGAAGCTGACTTGCCTTGAATCACCTGGGGGAGCTGGAGAGTGACAAGCCAAATGGACAATGAACGGGGTCTGCAGACCTACACCAGGAGCCAGTTACCAAAGGGCTTCCCTTTCAGAGCCAACTGAAGCAAAGAGACCAGCAGGGCAACTGGAGAAACAGCTAATGGTGGATCTTCCACCACAAGAACCTCTTGTTGCATTTTCAAAAATCCCCTCCTGACCAACAAAGCAGAAAACACCAAAACAATCCCAGCCTGTGTTCCCCTAACACCCCTGGAAGCTGGGAGGAGATCTGCACCATCGGGTGTCATTCAGCACCTGTTGCAGGTGACCTGCTCCCACCTCTAGCTGCTGCAATCAGTTCATGTACAGGCAGCCACAGAGCCATTCCCTGCCTGGAAAGGATTTCCAGGCTGGATTCTGGGATGACCACAACCCCTGCACATGTGGTGCTGCTGCCTCACTGCTCCTGGGGTGCAGCTGGAGCTGGGTTCAGCTCCTGCCTCCTGCTCCATCAGGGAGGAGAAGTTCTCTGCCCATCTTCTGCCTGGCACACAGGGACTGGCTGTGCCACAAAACAGTGAAAACGTGACTTCTTCCCTCCCAGCTCTCACCTGGGTAAGCAGGGTGGGAGCCCCAGTCTTCTGGGAACTGCTCTCCCATCTGCAGGGTACAGCATCCAGCAGGGAAGGGAGAAGTTGCCTCATGCCCCACGCTTGGGAATGTGTTGCTGGCCACGACTTGGGCCTACAGGTCTTTGCAGATTAATAGATGGTATCTTAGAATGTACCTGACAATAAAAGGGGAGGGAATTCCAACCCCAGACTGCCAAATGCTGCGCCCACTCACAGCCAAAACAGACCACAGCTGAACTGCAAGAGAAGGGCAGAAGCTGAGGGGCTGGTTCTTGCCAGTAACAAAGAAGAAGAAGAAGACACCGTGTCTGGAAGCAGCTGCCTGTCATGTCATGATGCATTTCTATCGCAGACGAGCTGCACCACCACAAAGCCCTGGATGCTGGACCTCCCATGCTCAGACTGCTGCGTGCCAGGGCCAAAACCAAACGAGTTTCACTGCTGATGAGATAAGCAAGTGATTTCAGACCATTAGTTGAGGGGAAAATCTAGGACCCGGATTCTGCAGTAAATGGCTCCTCACCTGGCTCTGTTCTGGAAAGGAATGTGCTCGTAAGAAGAAATGAAAAGGCTGCAACCACAAAGCCAAGTGTGAGGATAAAACACCCCAGTGCGTGGCATCAAAAATCCTGTCTCTAGCATGCTGCCACAGGAAACCAGGGAAAAACCTGGGCAGGAGTTCACACAAAACTGAAATAGTACAATTCTGCTTGCAAGACGTTTGTGTCGTTCTCATTTGCTAGGAGAGACGCTCAGAGCGTGGCTGGTCAGACAGAAGGGAACCCAAACTTTGTCTTTTGCTGTGCTGCTGCATTCAGAGAACTCCCTGGTAGGGTTCCACAGAGTGAACCTTCTTCATTTTCTTTGATCAAATTGTATTACACTTGTTTCTCATCAGATTACATAAATTAGCTGAGAGTGAATGGATTCAATTACAGCCCAGATTCCAGACCACTTAAGAAGTTACTGCCTAACACATTCCTTTCATTTAATAAACTAGAACCAAATGAGGATTAAATCCTATAAATAATAGTCCCTCGATAGGGCAGTGCAATAAAATGGCAAAAATACTCAGAGGAACCACGTAGATCAAATGCAAGAGCCTCTGACATTACCCACCGGATTTAAGGTATGAACATCACACAAACTTAATTGTACAAGTATTTTTACTTTGTATTATGAACAGGAATGTGACTCAGAGGGTACTTAAGACCAAGTTTAGTATCTTCTGACAGCCTCAGACAGCTAAGGAAAAAAGATGTTGCAGCAAAGTATGGATTTCCATATTTAAAAGACACTAACACAGGATACTAACTTCTCCCACAACAATCCAAGATTTATAGTCTCCCAAGGGACTAAGAGTAAATAGGACCAAGAGTAAAGGCTTTGTAAAGATCTGAGAGAGGCTGTTTCCCAAACTGACTTGTTCTTTCAGAAGGCAGCATTTTGGAACAACTGAAACTGATCTGATGACTTTCAGGAACACCCATTTTTGACAGAAACACTCAGTCTTTCAGCCTGAGAAGCAGACATGCCATCTGTAGTTGGACGTTTTTATACCTGCAAGTGTCCATGGAAGAAAACTTAAAAGACTTGGATTCAGATCTCAGCAAGAGATTCAAAGCTGAAGGCACAGAATTACATACACAGTCAAGCTATCCTCACTCATAAACAGAATTCTTGACACATTTTGAAGAAGCTGGGTAGAAAACAAAGAGGCAGAGGAATGACACTGCCAGGCTGAGGGATGAGCCTTACATGTTACCTGTAAGAAAATTCTTTTTAGATTCCTCAAGAATGGCTGAAGTCAGTTTTGATGACAGCCCGTCCAATTACACCTTGTCCAATCCTAAAGCTGTATTTAACCTGGCATGCAACTACAAAAGTAAGATCCAGCAGGTGAAGTTAAAATTTAAAACTACAACCAAGTAACAGGATGCTTTTAACTACTGAAAAAGCAGGTTTTCAGGGGCCATGGTAAGATCTCTGCCAATGAGTCTTTAAATCAGCACAGTTCCAGCCAAGGCTTTCTTCCTAGACTTCCATCTGTCCAATAACATTCTGTTGCTCTGAAGACACCTGATGCAAAATGGGCCCTACCATAAAAGTGAGGGTTTGTTGTTTAGCCAGTGAGCAATTTAGTAAGACTTCAGTCTACTTAGGTACAGTTACATATATATTTATATCTATGTAGACAAACCTCATTATCTACAGGATATACATTCATGCATATATATAAATAAAATGAATGAGCTTTCCTGGCACCAGGCATCCTCTATTTGCACTCTCCTTTATGTTCAGCTGGAAAGTTCAAATGCAGTATTGAATGTATTACATTACTCCATGAAGAAGTACTGTTCTATCTCACCCCTCCCTTTGTTTTTTTAACAAAAAGGTGAAATGGAATATCACCTGATTCTACCACTAGAAGGAATGAACATCCTGAGATGCCCATGAGGTTTGCAGTGTATGCTAGTTTTGACACATGGAAAGGAACATGAAATGAGACTTTTTTCAACAAAGAATAACCAGGACTAAGCAGAGCTACTGGGTAGAGGTGACATTTCTTATTGGATATGACAACATTTTAAAAGGCTTATTTGTGAGTCACTAGTAAAATCCTACCACGTAGGAAAGACATGATACACAAAGGAGACACACTGTTGCGTTTGCTCCTGTTCTTCATTCAGTCATAAGCAGCATCTGCTCGTCGCTGTGAATCAGAAGTGCAAAACCGGGTTTTTCCTCCCCACCTCAGGTGGTGCTGAGGGATTTCAGTCTCTCTGCCTCATCACTGACATCTGCTGTCCCACGAACGAATAACACAAAACCCTCCCCAGCCCACCTGTCCCCTCCAACCTCCCATTCCTGTTTTCTTGCTCTGTAACACAGACCAGAATTCGACTGAGCAGAACTTGCACTGATTTGGATGACTCTCAGAAAACGGAGAAAATGCATTAACTCCTTTTTTTGCCTGGGACAGTAACTGCATCTGACACTGCAGCTAAGCAGCTGCCAGTCCTTACCTTCTGACACTGGGAAGAGAAGACTCCCATAAGGATTCACACCCCCAACACACTGACATGCTTATCACCTCTTTCCCCAGGGTGTCAACAGCAGCTGGCTGCTGTGTCACACCCTGCTTTGGTGCTAAGCATGGTCCCAGGCCTCCCTGAGGCTGGAAGCTTTGCCACACCAACCCTCTTCAACTTGGCCTTCACCAACAGAAGTGCACAACCATCTCACATGGGTGTATCTTTGGGCACTCAGGCACAGAAAGATTGTAAGAAAAACACACTCTTCAGTGGAAAAGCTCATTGATGATGATTCTCACTAGTCACATGTAACACACTACCTTCTTTGTCCCCAGAAGACCTCTGCAGGTGGCCCACTTTCAAAGCAAAGCATCCTCCCACAGACTCTCTGGAGAACAGGCAAAACTAGAGATGTCCTGGCATTTGCTGACTGTAGCTATGTGACCTGTGGCATCTCCAGAAGTGTCCTCTTACTGATCAAAGCATGTCACTATTTACAGACTCCCTCAGGGTAACGAGAGATGCCAAGACAGGAGATGGTTACAGTGTCCTGGAATAAACAAATCTGAAAGGAACCCTTCTTAAAACCATTCTTCACAGCTGATTATGATTGACAGTGTTTGCCTTTCGGTGAAAAACACTTCCACAAACTATCTTCATACTCAGAAATACCTGAATCTTTCCCTATGCCTTGCCTAGATGCAAAGAAACAACCACAAAGCCCAGATCAACACCTCAGATCAGTGCTCCGAGGGAGAAGTCTCCTCTTCCCACTGAAGTAGGCTTCAAAGTCATCTGTTGTCAGCCTGTGTGCGTAGTCGATGTACCCGGACACCTCCTGGCGCTGGGAATTCCGGTCCCGAATGAAGATGATGGACTGGAAGACACAAAGGCAGCCACAAATGAAGAACAGAGAGACACTCGTGCAGAGATTTCTGTATAAAAGCATCCTTCAAGAGTACATACACATCTTAAACTCCACCAGGGCCTGGCTTCTGATAGGATTTTACCCACTCCTAGGAAGGCACAATTCCTACCACAAGCTGGGCAGCGCTGCAGCCAATGTTAGAGCACATGCAGAGTCACACAAAGTGCCCTCATGTATCCCCCATGTCTCCAAGGGGTTTTCCCACATGTCCCAGGCCAAACCTGCCAGCACCAGGCACATAATCCTAAAGCAGTCCAATGCCATGGGACACCTATTTTTAAGTAAGGGCAGGAGGCTTTTTGGCTATTCTACAATATTACTGTCTAGGCACTAATTATTAGACCAAAGTAGGAAGGGTGAGGGTATTATTGTTTTGGCCATGCACCTCTACAGCCAAAGCCAAACTTATTCAACAATACTCACAGCAGATTTTTAGCTTTTCAGAAAAATGAGACACTGGAAACTGGTTACTGTACTAGTCTGTCTCTGCCCCTTTGCTACCACCAGAGAACAGAGTGGGCTTGGCCAGCCCTCTCTTGCCAGACAAGCCCTGTGCAGTTTCATTCCTAACAGCTAATGAGTTCCAGAGCAAAAATCTGATAATTTGAATACAAGCAAACAACAGCAAAACAAAATCTTAGTGCTTAGAAATACAGCTGACTAAAGCAGCAGGGTGGCTACCAGTAGGAGAGTAAACTGTCCATTTCAGTGGTGCATCTCCATGTGTCAGAGCTGAGCTGAGGGGTGGCACGGAGGCACCTGGGGGACAGGGACAGGTTACTCTCTTCCTTAGGGCTGTAAAACTTAGAATAACATCTCTGCTGCTGCTGACATGCACATCACAGACAAGAGTGCTGAGGGGATGATGGTTTTCTGTACCACTGTTGCTGGAAAACCCCACTTCCCATTTATTCTCTACTCCTTCTCTGTTCCTTTACCTTTTATTTGCATCATCTCCCAACAGAACAGAGAACAGGCTGGTAGAAGGCAATTCTTTTTCACACACCACCACAACACAAAAAGCAAAAAGAGCTGGTAGGATGAGTGTGAACTGGCAAGACAGAAGGGTCCTTGCATCCTGTGATCCACAGAAGGAAAATGAAATGCTGAGTGTAGATGCTACTAGGTAGGTGAGGTACAACAGCATTTGTTAGCTGTGCACGTTTGTTTTCACTCAACTGAAATCAAGTGGTATTTCTTATTTAAATGTGGGGGAAATGGAAACAATACTACATGGAACTCTTGCAACAAACTTTTTCTTACTGTCACAGCAGCAGGTTTCTAGAGTGCTGTGGTTCATCTTGCAAGCCTTCGTTACACTTGAGACACGTTTCCTTTCCAATTTCACATTTAAATTGCATTAAAATGCCTTGCTCATTTTGCTATTTTGGACCATCAACACTGTGGATTGAAGGAACCAGGGCTGACTTCCAAGGCTCCTCTAGTACAATTAATCTCCTAAATCAACATGGAACTGCAGGCAAGCATGGACACTTCCATCCAAACTGCTTTACAAACCCTAAGAGAGCAACCAGAATATCTAAACAAAAATGTTCTATGTTCAAGGTACATTTTTGAGGCCTTCTCCTCAAAACTAAAGGCCTTTGATCCTTCTCATCTGTCAACACTGTTTCTCTCCTTTCCTCATCCACAATTCATTTCTAACCACCTATAAGAATTCATTCATTACACTATGAATCAGCTTCAATTTTCTGCAGATATTCTAAACTTTTTAATTCTGTCACACCTTTCCTCCCCCTAAGAAGACTTGGACAGATTTTTCTCCAAAATGATAAAGCTCCTGACTGAAAAGTAACTGAAAGAGAGAATAAAAATACCACAGACCCCCAGAAACTGGAAAATCTTCTCCTAAAAGTCTCTTCATTACTCTTCTGATCAGCCTCTGACACAACAAATCCATTAAGCACAGAGTTTGTGCTGTGCAACCATCTGCAAGTTCTCAAGAACTTCTTATATGCTGAGAGGTGGGAAAGCCTTAATTTAAGATAGGGCTTGAAAGGTAGATTTACACATAGCTTTTGGGCCTAACAACTGAACCTACTTACAACTGGGGTAAAGTGACCTCTAATTATTTAATTTAGAGCAATTTAGAATAGAAGGGAAACAGAACAGTTCACTTGGAAGGGATCTACAAGGATCATCTAGCAACACAGAGTTCCTTTTCCCTCTTTTTTGGTCAGTGCAAGAGTGGAGATGCAGCATTGAAGTGGATAAATATAAATCTCTTCATATATTTACAATTATGTATTTATTATCTTTTCATAGAAACATAAAACTTTCCATGGGGGAGAGGCTGAGAGGATAAAGTTCAAGATGAGGAAACTGCCCTGTGGAATAGAACCAGATCCTGCATTCCCCTGCTTATCTTTCTTGCTGCCATCTCCTGTTCATCCAACCAACCCTCCCCAGCCAAGGAGGGGAATCAGGAAGAGGACAGAAGCCCTGAGGGTTGCAATATATAAATGGATTTAATGAAATAACCAAACTCATACAAGCACCACACCAAGTTTGTAAGCTTATACTCAGCCCAGTCCTTGGGAGCAGCAGGAGGAGAGGAAGGAGCCCCAGGAGACTGCCCCCCTGCACAGCTCTCCTCTCTAATGAGGGTGACAGGGACATCCCTGTCACCAGGGGGGCACCTGCCCAAACTGCAGCTCCCTGCCAACTCTGCTGGCCTGCCTGGGAATCCAGCCCAGGGAAACTGGGACCATTTGTGAACTGGTTGTAAGGAAAAAAAACAACCACCACCTGCCAGTGATTCACTCCTATATATGTTATTTCATGTGCTGAAACGTTTCCTACCATTGGTTAGGATTGCCAACAAAACCTTAGCAGGGACACCTAAATGCCAGGACGTGCCCATCATCAGGGGGATATTGATGTGCATCATGAAACAGGCTCAAACACCCACCAAAGACAGAAGAGCTGTTTCCACTGACACCAGCAAGCACTGATGGGACTTGCCAGGTTGGAAGAGAATTTGTTCCCATTTTTTTCCTATTTTGTGCTCTGGTTTGGTTTGGTGGTTTTTTTGGTAGCGAGGGAAGGGCCCATGGGGAGGCTCCTGTAAGAAACTGAGAAGCTTCCCCTGATCCAAAACCAGCCAGAGATCCATTAGAGGGATAATAGATGCACCTCTGTGATTAACAAATGAAGGAACTGAGGTAAGAGCTGAGCAGAGTGAGCAGGAGAAGGAGCTGAGCTGGAGAGGCAGAGCGATGCTGTGGCCGGAGGATTTGCTGCCTGTGGACTCTGATTGTGCAGCTTTGGGAGAGCCCGGGCCAGGGGAGTTTGTTCCCAAAGCAGCTGTGACTCTGTGGGAAGCCCAGGCTGGAGCAGCTCTGGTCCTGGTGGGAAGCACTGATGGCAGAGAGGTTCGTGAGAGACTGTCTCCCATGGGAGGGACCCTGTGGGGAAGCAGGGAGAGACTGTGAGGAATGTGAGGAAACCTTTTCTTCCTGAGGAGGAAGGAGCAGCAGGAACCACCAGCCTGTGAACTGACTCTAAACTCCATCCCCATCCCCCTGTGCCGCTGGGGATGAAGGAGGGAGAGAAATGGGGAACAAAGTGATTTGGGCCTAGGAAGAAGGGAGGGGTGGGGTAACATATGCAAGCCCTGCTCTGTGTGTGTCTGTGTCCTGGGTGTGTTTGATTAGTGTGAAATTGTTATTTTTTCCCCAAGTTGAGTCTGTTTTGCCTGGGACCTTAATTGGTGAAGAGCCCTCCTTGTCCTTTGTCTCAACCCAGGAGCTTTGTCCTCCTCATCCCAGAGTGTGTATGTGGGGGGGAAGCTGAGTGAGCAGCCATGGGGCTGGTCCTTTTGTTGTTGTGTTGGGCCCCAAAGCACCACATTTTGTTAACAGTGCCAGAAAGAATGACATTCCTCACATTAAGATCTGGCTCTTTGAAATATTCCACACCTGAAGGATCATTTTTCTCTGGTTAGAGCACTAGGGTCAAACCATGTGCCAAAAAAATTCACTCCTCCATGCCCTGCTCTTATCTTGGAGCAGCTGGTGTGGGTAGTCATGCTGCTTAGGAAAGAAAAGCTATTGATACAGATACAAGAAAGACCTCAAATTTGTGACCATTCCCACATACCAGAAGGCTGTCTTCGTTTTTTCATAAGGTGATGTTGCACATGAGCTCTCCAGAGCTCAGACCACTTTTTCCCTGCCAGCAAAGTGTACAGGCTGCTAACAGTGTTTGTAAGACCTGCTAACATCCCTGGGAGGAGGAAGAACAACAGGTACTTTTTAAGGATTAAAAGGCATGAGTGCCATTATCTTAGGAAAACTGTGGGCTCTTTTGAAACCCTTGCTTTTCCTGTTACCCTTAGAGCAGACCATTCCTACCTTGAAAGGAAACCTTTTAACAGGCTTTTCCTTGGGCACCTCCTCAGCACAGTCTGTGAGCAGGTCCAACACACTAATTACAGCTGGTTTTTAACTGAGTCCAAGGGCTTTGCTGGACTGGGACCTGCAAGATGGCAAGTTAGCTGGAACATGCCATAATTCAGCAGCCTGGCTGAGGAGAAGAGAGTATGGGAACAGAGAGAGACCAGCCCTGCTGTCTGGTGAACTTGTCTCGAAATGTGAGCCCTTTCATAACATGCCAAACTGAGAGGAGATGATGGGAAGGTAAAGACAGACAATATTTAGGAGTCAATTACTAATACATTGAGGAAGCTCTTTTGTGGACAGTATCACAGGTGGGGACCCAGGAGAATGAGCACAATTAGGCTGGAAGGGACAGGCGTAAAACACATTACCAGTTGAAATATATTTTTAATGAGCAGCAATTTATTTTTGTTGCGTAGTGTTTGGCCTTATTTGCCACCTGCAGATCACATTACATCTAATAGAAATACCAGTGGGCAACAGTAGTCAGAGAAAGGACCTCACCTCTGTGTCTTTAAACCAGCTGCTATTACCATTTCTGCTTTGCATGTAGGAATAAACTGCTGACCTGGGGTTTTTTTGCTAGCTGGGAGTGAAAACAGCATAAAAACACAGGCTTACAGGTTGGGATTTTACCTTCTGCACAATTTGGTTTTGGGGGAAGGGTACAGCAGAAACATGCCATCCTTTCAGTAAAGAGATTGAACCACCACTAAAGCAAGCCTAGAAGACATTCAGCACACATTCCCAGATTTTCATCTGGAAATACCATTCTCTTCCTTACACTGCCTTTGAAAGGTTTCTAAAACTTGTAATATGTCTGAAATGGCTTCAGTTTCCTTCTATGCTCCAAAATGCCAAGCTTTTGGAAAACATGCATCTTTTACCTGCCTATTACTGTAGAAAGAAACAAACAAAAATATACAACACCAAGGACTTGGAGAGTAAGCACATGTTCACAGCAGCCTTTAGCCTGCTTTCTCCTCATCTATCCAAAATAAGCAGAATGTGGTGTAAGTGAAAATTAAAAAAAAAAAAAAAAAAAAAGGCAAGAAAAATAAGAGATCCTTACACATGCTCAAACAGACATAATATGTGTTTGCCTCATTGTGTTTGCTTGTTGGGTTTTTTTTCTCAGTGAAAGTATCTCCAAGGTCTGAGCCTAGGAATTAGGTCACACCAGTCCATGCAATCCCCTGTTCTGCACCCAAATGCTGGATTCCAGGCCCAGAGAGCACTGCCTGGTGCTAACATGGGACACCAGAGCACACAGAAGGTCTCTTGGATGATGGATTTGATTAGCAGAAACACTGAGAAAACAACAGTGCTGTAACATAAAACGAGATGTGCTGGACCTCGTACCGAGTGGTGAAACTCCTTTGTGGCTCACAGAGACCTAGTCCATGCTGGTGTTGCAGGAATAACAGAGAACAGACCACACAGCTGCTAAAATTATGACCCAAGGCCCAACAGCTCTGTGGTAAGACAAAGCAGAGCCCTCCCTGAGGTAAGCAGAGGGCTGCCAAGCTGAAGGACTTCAGGCTCTCCTTGGTGACCATCTGCATTCTGTGCAGTTGCCCACCAGGAAACCTGCTCCTGGTGCAGCATCTAGGGAGGTTTGGAGGCAGAGGCACCTCAGAAAGATCCGGGCAGTGGGGCTGCTCTCACCCAGCAGGTACTCAAGCCTGGATTCAACCTCTGCTCTGCTGTGCACAGCCCCTACCCTTTTGTTGTTTGGGGTTGGTTTTTTTTCCCCCCAAAGACCTCTGCAGTTTGAGGATGTGAGAAAACCAGCCCACTTATGACAGCAACAGGGATATGGAAGATGTGTTTCTCTGTCACTGGAGCCAAATTCTGTGAGGAGTCAACTCTGAGCATCCAGTATTTTCATCTGTCCAACTGGGTTCATCCACATTTATGCCCCGAGAGCAGCCCTGGCTGTTCAGAGCCTTTGCAAAGGGGTAGCAGCTGTGGCTGGGGTGCAAATCACAGGTTCACAGCAGAGTTTGCCATCTTTAACAGCTCCCTGGGTTCCTCACTGTGGTTCTGGGCATATTTCAGAAACACAGGCATGGAGATGCATGCACACACAATAACCTCACCAAGCTTTTTTGAACCTGGGAAGCAGGGTTTGTGGGAAAGAATGGCTGGCCAAGAAGCAGATGTTCTAGCTTTCAACTCTTCAGAAAGAAAACTAAAGCCAACAAAAAAATTAAAAACCAAAAAATATTCTGGTTACCCTTCTGAAGAAGAAATCTTTGCTATGTATGTGAAACATGTGTTTCCCAGTCCCTTACTCTTTAAGTGTTCGGCAGCTGCTCCAACTGGGAGAAGCTCTGTGGACTGTGAATTTGCTTATCTATGTAAACAGGGAGTTGCCTCAGTTTGAAAATGATATTCTGGCTGAGAACAGCCTGCTGAGAGTGTGAGTTTAGATTAATTCTGCTAGCATCAAAATAAAGGAGGCTATTGAAACCAGAAATGCGCACAGAACCTAAATTTTGATCAGGCAGCCCTAAGAAGTCAGCCCTAGCAGCAAGAAGGCAGCCACAGCCTCTGGGTTCAGCTCATGTGGAGCCAGGCCCATTTTCCTGGCAGAGGAGCATTCCTTCTCCAGTTCCATGAGGGATTGCTAGTGCAGGTAATGATCTGAGCAGAATCAAAGAGACCTAAGAGACAACAGCAGCTGTCTGTATGTAAGGAAA
>NW_009951862.1:1288398-1300041 GCF_000747805.2 Chaetura pelagica | reverse complement strand
GGGGGGGGGAGAGGAAGAAAAGGAAAACAAGAAGAAACAAGAAAGAAAAGGAAAAAGCCAAAAAGAAAAGCCAGCATGGGACCTCCCACCCCACCTGCATTTAAGTGTAAGACTGGGAAGAGGTGGGATTGCTTTTTCATTAAGACCTATCAAAAAAAGAGAACAGCAGGTGCTGCCCACAACCTTTTTGGGGAGGAAGCTTTTCCTGAAAGCTTCTGAAGAACTACAAGCCTTTTAGAAAACTCAGAAACACAAAGCCACGGCCACAACCAACTCAGTACAAGAAGAGAGAAAGCTGAGGGGAGAACACCCAAGAACACCCCATCTCAGCCTGTTTCCACTCCCTTCAACAAAACCTTTTGGAACCATTTTCTGCTCTGAGGTGCTGGCTGAGAGCATGAGGGTGCCAGCCTTGCTGTGCACCACAGGACACCCATGGGAGGCTAAACAAAACCAGGGGCTTTTCTGTCTGCCCAGGATGACACTTCATGCCTGCTACAGAAACTGAGTTCCTCACATCCCTCTGCCAAGCCCCAGCATGCAGCTGAGAGGCAGGATTTAGGGGCTGTGGGGGCCTTTGCAGCTCCCTGTTGTAGGGAGATGAGGGAAAAACTGCAGGCTGAGTACTTATCCCAGTGCTGCAGCCATGGATGGCACTGCACAGGAAAAAGTCTGGCAAAGAGACTTTAAAGGACAGAGAAAACCTCACAAGAGGAACATCTGTCAATCAAAATGTTCCAAGGCATTTCATTCTTTTAAAGAAACTTACTTTGGTAAAGCCAGCTGCCTTGCAGTTTAATTCCTGGATGCCTTCACCATTTTCTCAAGATATGCCCCACTGCTGAGCTCAGTTTGAGCCTGCATGTATTAAACTTTCATCAGGTTCTTGTTTTCCTCAGCTAAATGCCTTTTTTCTTTGCCATTTCAGTGCCAACATCAGTTCAGCCCTGAACCAAACTAGCTTCTCCTCTCATTTCACTTCAAATACATGAGCCCACAGTGTGTTCGATAACCGTGTATTTTACTGTCAGTACCAAGTCAGTGGTTCATGCATATCAACATATCAACAAATATATATATATATACACACACATGTATTCTAAATCATCATGACAGCTGATGCTCTATCATTATAGCAACTTAGATATGAAATTCCAAGCATCCCCAACAGAAAGAAAGAGTCTAAACTCAAGAATCACAGGAAGCAAAACTGACTGACCCGGATCTTCGAGTTTTCTTGAAGATGTGTGAGGAAAAGTGTCCTTATTCCTGTGCCTGAAGGAATCCCAGACAGAAATCCTCCTGAGCATGGAGTGCCAGCAGGCAGTGACACCCCCAGCCTGGGCTGCTCCAGCCCCCACTGTGCTGCAGGGGCCATGGGGCAGGAGGAGATGGGATGTGGTTATTAGGGCACGAAGCCAGACAGGAGCCAGTCAAAAGCCACAGCAAGAGCTAGACAGGCTGAGATAACTCTAGTAAACACATGCCACAGGTTTGGAAAGAGCCCCTGGGCTACTTGGTTTTGACAATGAGGCAAATTTCTGCAGCTTTTAAGTGAACAGCAATAGCCAAGTTTGTCTAAATAAGCCAGGAAAGGCATCTTTCCTGGATGGAGACAGCCATGGCCACAGGACATGCTCACTGACACCAGAGAAATTATCTTGTTCTGAACTCTTGTCTGTATAAAATCCCAGAGAACTACATGCTAGCAATAAAAGCATCCTACCAAGTCTTTGTAAGTTCTACAGCCCAGCCATGACAAGAGCACTCCAAATTGCCACTTGTTAAGGGGGATTTGCTGGCTGATGGCAAAGGCAGGGGTGGTGGGATCCTGGGAAAGCTCTGCCCTTGCCTCACAAAAAACAGGAAAGTAGCAGACTGAAGTCCACCAAAACTTGTTCCTGTCCCTGAAGGGACCAACAATAGGTGTCTGGTGACAGGGCAGGTGTGTCATGCTCCTTCCCCAAGGCTGTATATCCAGAAACCCCACCAACCTTGCAGCTCAAGCGTTTCCTAAACCAGGGGTTCACACCTCAGCTATTGGGTTTTTGATTAACCCCTCCCTGTGAGTTAAAGGGTGGGCAGTGGGGTCAGACAGCAGAAGCTACTACAAGTGTACCTGAACATACAGTCAGTTTCCAGTTTGCAAAATAATCACAAGTTTGCCACTCACCCAGGGTACCAGAGGAAATGAACACATAGAACAGAACACAGACATTAAAGTCACTTTCCTACCTGATTCACTGAAAATACACGTTTCTGTTTATCCTGGTAAAACATATAAAAAGCAGTGTAATTATTAGAATGGTAAACCATTAGATAAATTAGCAGACTATTTCAGCCTGGAAGGTATGTGAGAAGAAATGCAGCTTTTCCAAGAATCTCAACTTTAAGAAAATCCATAAATATTGCTTAAGCATTTTGGGATGGGGAGATTTTTTTTCAGCTCACTCTCCTGTACCTCCTCCATCAGAAGGCCATCAAAGTATTTTCCCTGGCAAACACCTCGTTTATGAATAAACACCTAGTGAGGCATGAGAAACTAGAATAATAAGGATATGCCTTAAAACCAGTGAAAGGGACTGCTCAGAGCCTGCCCAATGTTGCAACAACTGGATTTCCACGGGCGAGCCTGCCCCAGAGACAAGAGCAGCACTGCACAGAGGGCTCCTGTATTCCCATCTTGGTCACCCTTGTTCTTCCTTGAGAACACCCTCAGTAAATTGAGTCCAACCTCGGTAAATTCAGTCCACCCTCACTAAGTTCACAGATGACACCAAGCTGAGGGGGAGTGTTGATCTGCCGGAGGGTAGGAAGAAACTGCAGGAAGAGCTGGACAGGCAGGATGGATGGGCTGAGGCCAATGACATGACATTCAACAAGACCAAGTGCAGGGTCCTGCACTTTGGCCACAACAGCCCCAGGCAGAGCTACAGGCTGGGGGAAGAGGGGCTGGAGAGAAGCCCAGCACAGAGGGACCTGGGAACACTGGTTGACAACCGGTTGAACATGAGCCAGCAGGGTGCCCAGGTGGCCTGGAAGGCCAGTGGCATCCTGGCTTGTATCAGGAATGGTGTGGCCAGCAGGAGCAGGGATGTGATTCCCTTCCATGTGCTCAGCACTGGGGAGGCCTCACCTCGAGTTCTGTGTCCAGTTCTGGGCCCCTCACTGCAAGAAGGACATTGAGGTGCTGGAGCAGGTCCAGAGGAGAGCAATGAGGATGGTGAAGGGGCTGGAGGGGAAGTCTTACAGGGAGAGGCTGAGGGAGCTGGGGTTGTTTAGCCTGGAGAAGACTCAGGGGGGACCACATCACTCTCTTCAACTACCTGAAGGGAGGTTGTGGTCAGGTGGGGTCAGGCTGTTTTCCCAGGCAACCAGCAACAAGACAAGAGGGCCTGGCCTGAAGCTGCTCCAGGGGAGGTTTAGGTTGGATATCAGGAAGCACTTCCTCATGGAGAGGGTGATCAGACATTGGGAGGGACTTCCCAGGGCAGTGGTGGAGGCACCATCCCTGGAGGTGTTCAAGGAAAAGCTGGATGTGTCACTTGGTGCCCTGGTCTGGAGATGTGGGGGTGTTGGTCATAGGCTGGACTTGATGATCTCAGAGGTCTTTTCCAGCCTCGGTGATTCTGTGATTCCTCTGATGGAAAGTAAGAAGACAAACAAATCATGTATTTTCTATTAATTGGCCAAGAAACCTTTCGGGGGGGCCTTAGACATGTCCTGCTTGGCTTCCTCTGGGAGCACGTGTGCCTGGTGGGCACCCAGCCTGGAGCAGCCTCCCCAGAGCCCTGGGGATGAACAGTCCCCCAGTGCTGGGGGTGCTGCAGGTGGCTGGGCTGGTGTGCACAGGGAGGCAGGCCAGGCCATCACTAACAGCCCTGCAAGGTGGGTCAGGGAAAGGAAAATAAAGCCTGTGCAGCAGGAACCTTTTAGGGGCCGGGGTTTTGCTGGCAAGGCCTGGCCTGGTTCCTCTTTAGGTGCTACTTAAAAATTGCTACTTGTTTGACTTGGCAGCGAGTTCACATGAGCTGGGGCTGCTGGAGAGCAGTGCAGGGAAGCAGCTGGAGGCAGGTGTGCTGCTTCCTTCTTTTTTTCCAAGTCGTCCTGGAGGAACACTTCCCCTGGACCAGTTCTGAGGGGCTTTCTTTTTAGAAGTCTGTTTATATAATTTGTTTTCCAGTGGAGAAAAAAAAAAAAAAAGACTGTAAAAATAGTAAAGGCTTCATTTGCATGCCTTTGAACTTAGGGGGTTGTTTTGGTCTTTTGTTTTTGTTTTGAGAGGGAGGAGGGGGGGAAAAAAAAAGGACCTCTTACAATCACATGGAAAAATATAAGTGAATAACTTTCCAAATTCCAAATATTTTCCTGTTTTCCACTGACCTAAGAGTAAAACATGATCCCTGCTGCCCCTTAGGTGCTGATAATGGTTGCAGAACCTCTTGCAGTTAAGATTTTTTTTTTCTTAAGGGGATTATAAAACGGGACTCACATGTAGCTTTGGGATTAGAGAAGGAGCCATTAGACAAATAGCTTCAACAAACCAGATGTCCCCAAAGGCTGTTGGAGCTGGGGCTGGAGGAGTGTGCTGGCAGGGTGCAGGCGTGCTGGTCGCTGGCTGGGGGGCTGCAGCCGAGGGAAGGTCACCGAGATGGGCTGTCAAAACCAGCCTGGGAAATTCAACGAGGGAAACAGCTCTCTCTGCTTGCACTGCTGGATGAGCAAAGGCCACCCTCGTGGCCTGGGCACTCTTGGCTGGGCGTGCAGGAGCCTGCAGAGCATCCTCCCCTGGATCAGGGCTTTGTCTCACGAGACCCAGAGTCCACCTTGGCCGGCAAATCTACAGGACTCAGCGTTATTTTGTTCTCAGCAGATATAACCAGGATGTCCCACTGCCTTGGCAAACATGATGTTTTGACAACCTCCAGCTCCAGTCACTGAGGCAAACCACAGGGCCAGGCCTACGCTGGACACTTCCACTCCTTGGCAACAACCCCCCCAAGTGACTTACATTAAACAACATTATCTAGGTAAGTCCTCCCCTAAGGAGGTACATATACACCATTGATAGGATACCAGAAGGTCTTGACCTTGTACCAGACTGCCAAGCTACATGGGAATCAACACCTTAAAAAAGCCACAAGTTGCACAGAATTTAACAGCCTTCTTGAATGGCAAGGACTGAAATTAATACATCACCCCCCTGTGCTCTGGGGTCAACTTTACTTCCATAATAACAACTTCAAGGCAGTGGTCCTGCTGACACATGCAAGTGTTTGCTTTTCTGAAGCCTCCCCTTACGAGTCTCCTTGGCCTTTTGGGCAGCTGGAAAACTAGCTGTGCTTGGCAGGTGCAGAGGGGCCAGCCAGTGCTAACATCTACAGCTGCTTGCTTCTCCCAAAGGAGCAGAATGATCTTCTCCCTGAATCTATTCACATCAAGATACAACTGGGCACAGTTTACCAGAAGTGAGAAAACGTCACTTCTCTTGATGCCAGTTCTGATGAACCCTTGGAGAGACAAAACTGGCAAAGGAGAGAGCAAGCAGAAGTCAAAAATCACAGGAGGAACATACTCTGATCAAAAACCCAAGAGGGCTGAACTCCAGGCATGATGACAGCAGCTTCTAGGAGCTGCTGTGGGTTCATGAACATTTGCTATGGGATCACATACACACTTCAACTCTCCTTAAGTTATGAGACCTGAAGGACCACTGCAAAAATTCCTGCCAGATAGAATAAGCATTCACTGATGGCTCAAGGTTTATATGATATGGTTAAAAACCAGCTTTACTGACGTCAATCAAAACAAAACTAAGATCCCTGGCTGCACATAACTTGTCAGAGTTGCACAAAAGCAGCTCAAATATCCACCTAAGTCCTGAAGTCAACACAAAAGGGGAAGACAACTCAAAATTAACTAAAAGGAGAAAGATGGGAAAGGAAGTAAAATCAAAGCAAAGCGAAAGCGTCTTGCTTTTAAGTGTATGAAATTTGAGGTGCTTTTCATCATATAAAAGCACACTCATTTTTTTCTGTCACCAGGCACAGAAGTCAGTCAGGCTGTTGATTTTGCAATCCTAATTAAAAACTGGGTTGGATGGACATCTGCCTAGCTCTACGTGATGTGCTCAGGGTGTAAGACTTCTCAAAGGCACCTCTCTGATCCCACTGAGCCCCTTCCTGCACCCCCTCCCTTCCAACCATGCTGCTTCTCCTAAAGAAGGTTCTGCAATCCCAACAGCTTTCCAGCTTCCTCAGCTTTCTCTTTTTTTTTTTTGTAAGGAGTGACCTTTTAAACAACCCACCTGTCTAAAGAACACTCCTGGTATTTGTCAAGGATATTTGAACAGATCTGACTGTAATGAATGTCATGCCTCCGACCGTTGAACTGAACTGGTTGTTCCCAGACTTCCTTTTTCTTTTTAAAAACTCTGTTTACCAAAATGTTCATAAAATGTGCTTGGCAGCCCTCAGGGCTTGAACCTCAGCTGCATGCCCTTTGTGTACTTAACGCTGGCACTGCTGGAAGAGACATGGGGAAATCTGTCACTTCTGCACAGGGTCATCTGCAGGTTCAGACCCATCTCCGAAGGAGGGGACAGGCCAGGGTCCATGAGCTTGTGGGAGGCTCTGAAAGGCATCACAAGTTTAAAACTCTTCAGGGTGGTGAGCTTTTGCTACGCCTGTTGGTAAGTTGTAGAAGCTGTTCATGGATCTTTTAATTAATACCTACCAAACCTAAAGCCCAAAGTCATGGTATGCTGAGCATCTGGCCTATTTTTCCTGCCACTTCCCTTGGGTGGAGCACCCTGATTCACTTCTGCTCTTGGCAACTGCTGACCACGTGTAGCAGGTACCTGCAAGCAAGTTAATTTCAGGCAAGTTAACTTCTCTCTGATTTTTTTTTTGTTATGTAAAGCCTATCTTTAAAAAAATATACTTCAGTTCTTCTCACAGAATCACCAAGGCTGGAAAAGACCTTTAAGGCCATCAAGTCCAGCCTATGACCAACACCACCACATCATCCAGACCAAGTGCCACATCCAGCCTGTCCTTGAACACATCCAGGGATGGTGCCTCCCCCACTGGGAAGTCCATTCCAACTTTCCTAGGGAGTCCATTCAATGCCACTGAAATTCACCTGCTTCTCTTGTGGGTGGATGAAAACCAACCCATCAGTCCAAACGAGCACTGGGAAATGGTGGAGAGGAAGAATCTTTGCAGAGGGTGCAATGACAGTACGAGTGATCACTAAAAAGAGAAGACAGAACTGGGGTTGAAAAAAGCAGCCTGAGCTGACCAAACACCCCAAAATACATCTACCAGCAAATTCCCAAGATGGGAGATCCCTTCCCATGTAATTACAGGGTGGAGCCACCATGCAAAGCTCCAGCAGCCCACAATTAACCAGAAAAATCCTGCAGCAAATGTGGTTGGAAGGGGGAAAAAAAAAAAGACAAAAAAGACAAGTTTACCCTAAATTTGACAGAACTGCCTATAAATAGCTACAGGGCCTTGTCAAGCACATCTTTGCTTTAATTTCTCCTAAAATGTAATGTCAGTGGGACTTGTGTATATTTTCAATCAGAAAATAACCTTGCTAATAGATCTCAAAAAAGAAATGGCTCAGTGCTCTCTGCCCAGCATCTGGAAGGTATGCACGTGGATTTATAAGGCTTATGTGAAGCAGAAGTCAGTGGTTAATCCATTTGATTGTAAATCATGTGACTTTGTACTCTGACCACATTAAAACTCTGCCATCAATAGAATAAAAAAAAATAAAAAATAAAGGGAAAAGTGCAGCTAACCTATAATTTTGGTTGCCTGAATCAAACCATGGACTCACATGCATTTGGTCCCAGATCCGTCATACAAAGGAGATGCTTGACAGTCACATCTTTAATGACTTACATGTGCTGCTCACGAGGCTGATGGGCTGGAGACTTTTCTCCCCTCAATAGTTATTTACTTGACACAAGAAAAATACAGAAAACCAAACACTGGCATCCTGAAGGGTGCTGAAATGGGAGAGGTGACTTCTATCACAGTTGCAGCCTCAGGGTAAAGATGGAGCACTGGAATTAAGGGTAAGGCTTCCATGTCTTTGGCAAGACTTCTGGTGAATTGGTGCCCTGAAGGAGGGCTTCTAGTTCTACTCTACAGGACTTCTGGGCATTTTCTGGACTTCTGAAATCCTTTTAAAGCTCTCACTGTCCTCTTTTTAAAGCCTTCACCAGTGTGTCAGCTGGAGCATTCCATTGATTTACAAGCCAGTGTTTTAACTAGAATCAGAGAAGGTGTTTTGAACTCTGGACTTGGAATCTGGATGGGTTAGAAGTTACAGGAGTTGGCTTGATCAGTGATTTATAGATGTTTAGAAGATGTCGAACAACGATTTTTGAGGAGCAGTGTAAACAAAGTATGTTTATATTAGCAATTCTTTGATGTGAAAATCTATTCAGAAGGTGCCAGGGCACTATCAGAGAAGATCATCAAGAACATGTGTAATTCCACAGTAGGCATTTCCTGCTGTTACTCTACCAGATCACACCTTGTCTGTTGTACTGCTGGGAATACCTGTCAAGGTACAGCAGTTAATGAGCTTTTCAAAGAGCTAAGGAAGCTCTTACAAGGAAGGAAACCAGGATCAGGTAAGTTGCTCTGAGCTGGCTGTGTTAGGATCAACATGGGGCAAATTTTCAAGCCTAAGAAAATGTAATTTCTACCTAAATAAGACAGTTTTTGAGAAGTGGTCAGGATCCATGTGCTGTTCTGGTATCTTTTGATTTCAATCCAGCCAGTTTGTTTTGATGCTTCCTGTACCTGTCTTGGGATGACTGCTCTGTTTTTGGACACGTGCCCTTGAGAAGCCACTCAAGTGTTGGAATGTGAGCTTGTGCCTGGCATGAGGCACCTGTGGGTCCCTGTGCATGGTTACAGGTGCACACAGGGTGCATCAGCAGGGAAACTCCCCAGACTCCGCAGTTGCAGGGTCCAAGTGGACTCCTCTCATTTATGGCAAACCTGGGAAACTCACTCTGCTCCTCTGAAGATCGAGGTACTTCCCATTCCCTACAGTTGCCATCAAGAAGTTCCCACCTTGGACACCCACACCCTGCCTTGCCTCCTAGTTTAGCCTCTGGGTATATTTTAGCATCCCCATTACTGCCTCTGCCTTGTTGAGCCTCCAGCACATGTGTAAGGAGTGGGAGTTTGTCCGTGTGCTCCCTGTGTCCAGACGTGTCCTCCCAGGGCCCAGAGGGCTGTGAGGAGGGCTCAGTTGTGCTGCCCAACTCCCCTCAGCAAACACAGCCCCCCCAAACACCACTGCCTGATGGGGCTGGGCACTGCTGGGGCCCCTGCCCAGATTGACCTTGGTCTGTTCATACCAAACAGATTTCTGACCCATCTAGTGATTTCAGCATTTTTGGTGAATATTTATACTTGGGTATCAGGCAACTTCAACTACAAGTAAATTCTTACTCTTTTAACAGAGTAGCTGCCCCTCTGAAAAAAATATCAGGCTCAATATCAGGCAATATACACCCAATTTCCACTTTGTCCTACTTTGTTAATTTTATAATCTCTCGTGTCTCCTGGCTTGCACTGTAGGGCTCCTAACATGAAAAGCAGCTCCTGAAATTGTTAGTGTTTTGTATGCTACTGCTGATTCTTGAGAGACTTCAAACACTCTGTTTCTCAAATGAAATCACAGTCTGCACCAATCAACAAATGGATTATGATTTCAGATGAGAAATAAAAGCAAAGTCAAAAGAATCCATCAGGAACAAGTGGTGTTAGTGACATGAAGGGAAAGGGGCACGTAGGAAGTGAACTGTATGGTTCTGTATGTGTTTCTATAGGCTATTGAACATTTGGAAACATTTCTGATGGGATCAGCTACTTTTTAAACTGGAGCTTAGGAAGCTTAGGATATCTTTTGTCTGTTTGTCTTTTCAGATATATAGTTGGGGGTTTTTTTAAGCTGTATTTCATGCTGAAGTGAGTGACTGAGGAGTCTTACTGATAGGAGCAAGCAGGGCGTGCCTTGGCAATCCTGCTGACAGGGCAGCTTAAGTGGAGTTACCAGTTGGATTTCATTAGAAATGCAGATAGATAATTTTATCAAGAAGATTTCTGGTCTGCTTGTGCTGTTTTTCCATAGAAGAGACAGACCACACAAAGCAATTTAGTAAGATGTGAAACTCATGGAGCTCTTGCAGGCTGAATGTCTTGTTTTGCCCACATGAGCAGTACAAGGTTGAGGCACGCTCATGGAGCCTGGTCAGGGCAGGTCTGTAACCATAATTTAGCTGTTGACCACTGAGCCCCTAACATTAGGTCCAGTTTCCAGGCTGTTCTTTCCAGGGCTGAAAGTTATTGGCTCATTTGTGTGAAATCTGAGAGTTTCATTCATCAGTGCTGTAGGTGCTGAGGCAACACAAAGTACTGCAGACCTCACCACATCCAGCACTGTGGTATCTCCTTCCAGGTCTGCAGTGGACTGTAAAAAGAGAAAATTCCTAAAATTAAAGAAGTCAGAAAGTGGGAACAATGCTATTCAAATGTCACTGTTGGGCCAGGATCCAATTTCCTGTACTCCAGATTGAGTGGATAACTAGGAAATGCAAATAAAAGCTACCAGCAGAGAAAGGGAATCACAGTGCAACAGAGAAGCGAGGGGAGAGTGGGGGGGTTTTGAATGGGGCAGAGGCATGGAAGAGAGGCCCAGATCTGTGAGCTGGCTGGGGAGAAATCACAGGAGGGCACCACTTTGCTGCTGCTGTGCACACAGATGCACGAGTCCATCCATCCTCGTTTTGCATTGAGGCATCACAGCCACACATATGATGGCTCTTGGCTGGGTCTGAAAAATCAGGACAAATTTGACTGAACCACAGAAGGGATGACAAAGGAAGGTTGTGCTGTGATTTGTAAGAGGGGGAGGTGTGGGTCTGTTGGTGTGTTTGAAAGCCTTTTTCACCCCTAAGAAGCCTGTATCTTCCCAGCTAATGGAGGTTGGGTACTTGATGGGGAGATTTAATCTATTTAAGATTTGTTTCCAAGTATTTAAAGGACTAGTATAGGGTAAGGCTTATCTCTTACCCTTCCTTCCTTGTACAGTCATGCTTCTTTTCTACAGAGAAACAACAGCTTTTCCATAAAGAGAGTCTTAGGTAATTACTTCTGCCCTACCGACACTTGCTAATTAATTAATGCGAGGCTCTGAGTATTCTGCTGTGCTCTGCTGTTCTGATAAAGGAGCCAAACAGAAGCACAGCAGTGCAGTTTCCTCCAGCTTTGATGTTGGAGTGCTGCTGTCTTTGGAAGGACCTCTAAGGAAATCATTGAGATGTGAAGAGGAAACCCTCAGAACCAAGTCCTCTGGAGAGGACTTCCCACTGCCTTCCTCACTCCTCTTCCAGAGAGGAATTAGCTTTCCATTTCTGCAGTGAAACGGGTTGGCAGCACAACACACGTTGCAGTTTTTGATCATAGGTTGCCCAGAAGTACATGTCCTGGGGAGGTGGAGTGCTGAAATTTGGATGGGGGCAGACAGCATTTGTGGAAGATACCTGAAAGTAAATAACTTAGCAAACTGTGAGATGGATGTGGCGGGTTTAGTTCTGGCACAGTTCAG
>NW_009951862.1:1285824-1288308 GCF_000747805.2 Chaetura pelagica | reverse complement strand
AGTGAGGGGATGGTCCAATGGTGCAGGTTGCACAGCCTCAGCTGAGCCACAGCTTGGAGCCAGGGCTGGGTTGTGATGCATGTGTTTCCTTGGAAAAACTCACTTTCCCTTCCAAGGGAAGTAAGGTGCAATTCTGCTGTTAGCAGTTTTGGCTCCATGTTGTCCTCCAGCCTTTCCCAGCCCAGCAGGAAGGGTCAGCTGGCAAGTTTGTCACAGGAGAGAAAGTCCAACTGGGGCATCTGGGTGGGAAGGCTGGACTTTCCTCTCCTGAGTCCCCATGGTCTGTGGTGCCATCCATGTCATGTGCCTGTGAGCTCCCTGCCCTCTGCAGGGGCAGCCATCTAGAAGCCCTTCAGCTTTGAGCAATATATATTCACAATCTGGTGTGTTTGATTTTAAAATACTGATGCTTAACTGTGTATTAATAGAAAAAATCATTGCAATGCAGCTGGGGTGGGAACACAAATTTCTGAAACACAACCACAAAAATAAAATTTTAGGCCTGAGCCTGAAATTAGGCCTGAGCTTCCACCTCTCTTTGGTAACTACTGTATGTTATAGCCCACATATTTTGACCCAACACTGCCTTTTACCCATAGCTCTTGACGACATTATTTTCTTCCTCAGCTGTTACTATGATGGCTTTTGATGTCCTAGTTGCTTGTGTTGACAAAGGGTGGTTTGCTGGAAGGTTGTGAGCAGAGTATTACTTGTAGGGAAGATAAGAACTCCACCTCTAGGGGAGGAACTGGAAGTATCAGAGTTGTGCTATAGTTTGGGTCACGACCACTTAATAAAAGGTTGACAACATATGGTGTAGAAGGCACAGACACACACACCAAGGGTGGGGAACAGGGGGCCTGTGACCATTAAGTGATACCTTCCATGGCTGGTTTCATCCACGAGTGCTCCTCAGTGCTTGAGAGCAATGTACTAACTTCTACTTTTAAATAGTGGACTGGAGCAAGGACTTGAACATTTGTTGATGGAAACCATTTTACCTCAATATATTCTTGTCCCTAACAACATTGCTGTAGGAAGGCACAACATGGCTATGGAGAGTAGACACTAGATATGTGTTTTTCTTGGCCAGGTGTGGCAGCAGAGTGTCCCCAGCCCATCATTTAAACGTGTGCACCCACCCTTAGCTCAGTGAAGAGTGTTTGGACTCTGAAGTTGGTGTATTATACAAAAAAGTTACAATGAGAACACGAACTGTGGTTAAAAAAGACTCCTTGTCCAAAAGCAAGAACCCACCTAACTCCCTTTCTGGAGGAACTCTTGTGAAGCTCCCCCTTCAGACAAAGCAAAGGCACACAGAACATAAAGAAAAAGCTCAGCTGCCCTCTTGCTTCTTACCTACTGACCACCTGGTTTTAGACAAAGATACACATGTATTTTGAACTCATTCTTAATCCAAATCTAAACATGGCATCTTCATCAGGCCCATCCCCAGTATAAATTCCATATCCCCATTGTAAGAAATCATATATTATCTTTTACATAAGTAGCATGACAGGTAGGCAAAAGGCTATATATAATTGAGTTCTTGCCCTCAAATTCATGGCAGCATGAAAACTGCCAGATTACTTTTTCCCCCCCCTCATAATTTTACTTTGAAGTGAAGTCAAGTGTGGCTCTTCATCAAGAAGGCACTTGTACACCTGAGCATACGTGTGCACAGGCCCACAGGAAATGTTCAACACAGCTCAAACAGAAGTGTGGGGGTTTCCTACCAGCCACGCTCACTTTTCTCCAAGATTAATTTTCCAGAGGAGCAGAAATGACCAGGTTGTCACTGAGTATCAAAGCCACTGGTCATGCAGCAAATACAAAGCAACTCTGTCTACAAAAAAATTCTACTTCGGGCCACAGCCAAAAAGCATCTTAAAAATATACACAAATTGGAAAAGAGACAGCACAGGCAAAGAGAACTGTAGAAATGCCTAGAGGTGCCAACAAGCTTCCTGGGCACTGCTCAGACAGTAAAACTACTGGAAAATCTGTTGGAAAAATAACGGTCATTCTCGCTGTCCTTCCCTGGAAGGAACTGCCAGAGGAAGGTGGAGTGATGTTCCTACACAGAAAACTCAGGTGAAGTCTGCTGAGAGGACTTTTTGTTGGGTAGAAAAAAATCTGCACCATGTTTCCTACAGGTAGAGTGACAAAGCCAAGGCTGTAGTCCACAGAAGTGCCACACTCAGACTGACCCACAGGAGTTCTGGTGCCCTCAGCACAAGAAAGATATGGACCTGTTGGAGAGGGTCCAGGGAAGGGCCAACAAGATGATCAGAGGGCTGGAGCAGCTCTGCTCTGGAGACAGGCTGGGAGAGTTGGGGTGTTCAGCCTGGAGAAGAGAAGGCTCCAGGGAGACCTTAGAGCACCTTCCAGTGCCTGAAGGGGCTCCAGGAAAGCTGGGGAGGGACTTGGGACAAGGGCAGGGAGGGAGAGGACAAGGGGGAAGGGATGAAAACTGGAAGAGGG
>NW_009951862.1:1277420-1285704 GCF_000747805.2 Chaetura pelagica | reverse complement strand
AGCCAGCAGTGTGCCCAGGTGGCCAAGAAAGCCAATGGCATCCTGGCTTGTCTTAGAAATAGTGTGACCAGCAGAAGTAGAGAGGTGATTGTCTCCCTATACTCAGCACTGGTGAGGCCACACCTGGAGTGTTGTGTCCACTTTTGGGCACCTCAATTCAAGAGAGATATCGAGGTGCTGGAGTGAGTACAGAGGAGAGCAATGAAGCTGGTGAGGGGCCTAGAGAATCAGTCTTACGAAGAACACTTGAAGGAGCTAGGAATGTTTAGGTTGAGAAAGAGGAGGCTGACGAGAGACCTCATCAGTCTCTACAACTACCTGAAAGGTCATTGTAGAGAGGTTGGTGCTGGTCTCTTCTCACAAGTGATCACAGAGCAGGAGGGAAGGGCTTCAAGCTGCAACAGGGCAGGTTTGGACTGGACAGTAGGAACAGTTTTTCCACATCAAGAGTGGTTGGACACTGGAACAGGCTGCCCAGGGAGGTGGTGGAGTCACCATCCCTGGGTGTGTTGAAGGGTGGTTTGGATGTGCTGTTGGTGGAGATGGTTTAGGGGAGAACTTGGGAGAGAGTAGGGATGATGGTTGGACTTGGGGATCCCAAGGGGCTTTTCCAACCTGAATAGTTCTGTGATTCTATGATTCTAAGATGAAGAATGCATTTCTCCCACCCCCAGGCATCGCTACTGCCTTCGCCAGGGACAGCTTGCAAGGTTAGTGCATCAACACAAGTGTCACCTATAGCCACAGATTTATCCAGCACTAGCTGAAGCTTTCCTCATAAAAACCCCAGTGACTCTTTTAGAGGTCGTGGGCTGCTCTCCTCAGTCATCAGCACCAGTGTGACTGGGAGGTGTCACCTCCTCAGCACCAGCAGGAAGCGCCTGCTGTCAAGTTAAGCACAGCAATGCCCTTTGCTGACACCCCGCTGTGCCCAAGGATGCATTTTCACAGCAAACACTTCATGCTCATTTCTCACACCAAGCCCTAAGCCCCTTCTGCAAAACACAACTCTCGACCTTGAAACCAAGGGCTCCCTGCAAGGACAGCCACGACCAAACTACTTCTTCAGAAAAGGAAGCGGGTTCCTCAGTCCCTGCTAAGCAATGTGGTGATTCTAATTAGCAGTGTTTGCCAAGTAATTGTACTCTTAGAATAACGATGTTAAGAAAAATAACAAATAAGAGGGCACCTGGGATAGCTCTATCAGGTTGAAATTCTACTAAAAGCTTCTGAAATTCATACCAGCACACAGTTGAAAAAAATATGAACTTGAATATGCTTCACAATCCAGCTAAATCAAGGCAAATCTTATTCCCCTGAAGTCTGACTTAATGTCAAGTTGATGCAAAGAAGCATGAGCTGAATGAGTGAATAACTGTGTTCAAGCCTTGGTGCCAAAATCACACATGGTGTAACTTGTTGATGAATTTGCCTATAAGGGTCATCAAGTAAACACTTTTCTACATCTTTGTAAGAATGACACAGGTGATTAGTCTCCCAGGAAAAGTTATTTCTTAAACAATGATACTTGCTATACAGAATGTAACTAATTCCAGTTTTCCTTATCCAGACACATCACTGCCTCCACCACTGCCCTGGGAAGTCCCTCCGAATGTCTGATCACCCTCTCCATGAGGAATTGCTTCCTGATATCCAACCTAAACCTCCCCTGGAGCAGCTTCAGGCCAGGCCCTCTTGTCTTGTTGCTGGTTGCCTGGGAAAACAGCCTGACCCCACCTGACCACAACCTCCCTTCAGGTAGTTGAAGAGAGTGATGTGGTCCCCCCTGAGTCTTCTCCAGGCTAAACAACCCCAGCTCCCTCAGCCTCTCCCTGTAAGACTTCCCCTCCAGCCCCTTCACCATCCTCATTGCTCTCCTCTGGACCTGCCCCAGCACCTCAATGTCCTTCTTGCAGTGAGGGGCCCAGAACTGGACACAGAACTCGAGGTGAGGCCTCCCCAGTGCTGAGCACATGGAAGGGAATCACATCCCTGCTCCTGCTGGCCACACCATTCCTGATACAAGCCAGGATGCCATTGGGCTTCCAGGCCACCTGGGCACCCTGCTGGCTCATGTTCAACCGGTTGTCAACCAGTGTTCCCAGGTCCCTCTGTGCTGGGCTTCTCTCCAGCCCCTCTTCCCCCAGCCTGTAGCTCTGCCTGGGGCTGTTGTGGCCAAAGTGCAGGACCCTGCACTTGGTCTTGTTGAATGTCATGCCAGTGCTAGGCAAAGGAAAGAAAACTGGTGTAAAATGGCAGGGCTGAGGGAGAGAGTGACTAGATTTGCCTCCTCCTTTTCTCAGTTACACGGAAAACCTGCTACCACAGAGCCAAACCAGTCAGCATTTACACTGAGCTGCTCCTGTGCCCATTTCTGACTTCGTGTCTGAAAACCTGGTGCAGAGAGATCCCTCCCTCCTGTCCCTCCTGTGTTTGTCTTCTTCCACATGCTCTCTCAGCTTGGCCTGTTTCTGTATTTGCAGTGCTCATGCTGCCCACATACGTAGAATCTCCTTCTCCTGTCTCTTCAGGAGTAAAGTCTGGGGCCTCTGCACATACATGGCAACAGCTACGGAAAGAAGGAAGGGATTAAGGATGGATTTTGTTCACTCTTCTCACTGCCCCATCTGCCATCAGCCTGTTGACCCTAAGTAAAACAATGAACCTACCCTGCCAAATCCTTACAATTAGAAACATCTGAAACGCCTCTCACCCACCCAGTGGTTTTGGAGAGTTTTTCTACCTGACAACTAATGGTGCCGCTTCATCCCTTACAACTTCAGCAAAGCTTCTGAAAATGGCTCAGGAGCCCAGCTAGGATGAGGACATGCTGTTCACCATGGCTACAGCCCTGGCCCAACCAAAGGCACGAGTCCTGTTGCCTTTGCCAACCAAGTGACAGATTCTTGCATTTGCCCATTTTAAGCACTTCAAAACATTTTTTGTGAGGGTCTTGACAATCTTCCAGTAAAAAGCAGCTGTCAAAATGTATCCTACAGTACACTAGCAGACCTCCTCCACACTGCTGCTATAATTAGGTGGTTTGTTTCACTTTTTATCTTTTTTTTGCTTTAAAGCAGCTTGCAAAGAATATAATTTTCGGTTTGACTAAATAAAATGTTCAGAGCACATCAGGTCCATAATTTGATTTCAATTTGAGAATAGTGTGTTAAGTTTAAAAGCAGCAGAGATAGTGGTGATTTATTTTACCTTTCACAGCTTCTGAAAGCCAAACCCTGAGAATAACTACAGTTCAAAGAGTAGGCAGGAACTGGGACCTCTCTCTGAAGTGTGCTCAGCATCTCCATGTCTCTTTCAGGGCAGCACTTTATAGGCAGAAGCTCTGAGGCTTTTAACCTCCAGCTCTCTTCTGACACTTCAGTGAAATAGAGAATTCAACTCCCCACCTCAGCAGCCATGACAGGTAACAGAGAAAAGGGCACACCTCCTATTAGGGTTTGGCTGTTTGAGGTCCCCTTATAACAAAAAATACCAAGAAATAAGGTTTAACTGCCTTGGTGGACACTGTATCAATGAACTATGCAAAAGAGCCAGAGGCTATTGGGGAGCCTTGCTCCAAAACCACACAAGAGCACAATTTTGACAGGTCTAGTTAATAGGGCTTCTTTTTCAAAAGCCTTGGCCACATGTGCCCTGACACCAGCACACGGAAGGCACAGGTTGTATGGGTGAAGCTGACCCTCTGCTGAGAGGTCTCACAGCCTGTCCCTAGGCCAAACACTCACCAGGGTCCCCTGACGTTTGACCTGAGGCACAAAAGGATTTTAACAATGCAGTTGTTTTTTCAGTGATTCTTCAGGTGTGCCAGGCAACTGAGCCTTGCCAGGCTAAGGACGAGAACCACACTCTAACTCAGAGGTACAACAGCTCCCACTGCTATCCCAGAACACTTTCTTTGGTTACTCAGACTGCTAAACAAAGGGTTTGTGATTTACATTTGCTTCACAGCACTTACCCTAAGTGCTTAGTGGGACCCCCCACACTTCAAGTGCATGTTTCCAGATCAGAGGGATGAAACCCTTACACTGTAGAAAAGCCCAAGCAAGGCCAGCTGTCAGGTCACCACTACTGTGTAGAGGACACTGGGCAGTTTTACTAAGACTCTAGGATAGCAAAAGCAGAGAGAGCTTTGGATATGTAACTACAGCACCTCTGGTAACAGACCCCTCATCTCACTGACACACAGAACGTGCAGATGTTACACTCTGGAGAAAGCCTTGAACTGGACGTGGCAATGGGCTCTGAGAGTTCAACCACCTCCCCCCCTCCTTTTAAGAGGCTGAAAAGGCTCAGACTCGATGGCAGTTCTTATGCAGAGACCCATTATTTCTGGTTTTTCTGTTAAAAGGAGACAAGTGGATGAGCAAATCTTCCACCCTCCCACTTTTCCCAAGGACACACTCTCTCTCAGGGAGCTGCACTGAAGCAGGGATCTCTGCTGTCTTCATTAGCTCTTCTAGCAACAAAACAGCACAAGACAAAAGAGGTGGAAACAAGAGGGGAACCTGGCCCTTGAGAGGCTGCTTCACATTGGCAAAAGGGTGCTGGGTGAGGTTACTGCTGGAATGATTGGCTTTTTATCCAGAAAAGGATGACTGGTTAGGATTGTCACAGGGGAAAGGTTGGGAGGTTTGCAGGGCTCAGTGCTAGGATCTGTGTGGTTAAACGAGCATGCAGATGCCCTGGAAGAAGGGGACTGATGTGAAGCAGTAATAAAATCTGGTGATGAGACCAAGTTGTTGAGGTTAAATAGGGGCTCCAGCAGTAGTCACTCCACCCCTCCCAGTCAAGCATCAGGAGGTAAATCACCAAAATGGCATCTGTACAAAGAACATATGAGTAGACTAAGATGATGTGGAATAATATGCTAGAATGACCCAGAAAGGCATTTGTATTATTCTCCAAGGAAGAACTAGTGACCATGAAACAAGACTAAGAAGCTCAGAGCTAGTAAAGGGAAAGGCTCCTCACGGAAGGGATAGTCAATCTGTAGCACTCCCTGTCACCACTCATGGACACCAGAAGTTAATGACAGGCAGCTGGACAAAGACAGGGAAAATAAAGCCACAAGTTACTGAGTCCCCTGTGGCTCCCAGAAACTTCTATTTTACCATTCAGGTAAAACTGGGGAAAGGCAATAACAAAGATTTTCATTCCCTAAATATAATCTCCTAGCTGTTCCAGCTGGGCAATGAGCTAAATGCAGGGAAAAAAAGAAGTGGGCAGCAAATATCCATCTACTGCTTGAGAAAGCCAGCACCAAGTGACTTCATGGTTTTTTCCTAGCTAATTTATTTAACCAACTTGTCTGAAACAATGAATAACCTCTGATCTATCCAAAATGGGCTATATATGTAGCTTGTATATATATATGTAGCTTGATCCTACATAACACATCAGCACTGTATATTGTACAACTTTCTGATCTTGCCAGTCCTAAGGTTATATTTTTATGCTGACAAATTGCCCCTTGAATAATCTTTCCTTCAGATTTAACGAGATCATTTTCTCTGCCATTTCTTCAGTTTATTTTTCATTTTGCATTAAAAAAAAAATCCCACATAGTCCCACTTTGGCTCCTCTGAACTATTCTTACACTTCCACTGGACAAAACAGAAAATCAGTAACTCAGCAAGTGAGTCCAGCCAAGATTCCTAATACCTCTGCTACCCACTCAAAAATGCAGTCCCATTTATCAAAGCTACAGTGTGAACACATGGATTCGGTCTTTCTTCAGATTCATCCCATCCTTTAGCCCTTTCTTTCTGTCACTAGGATATTCCACATTCTCCATACTTTTATTTAGAAATCTGATACAGGTTTGAGTTAGTAGCTTCAACAGTAATTCAAATGTCTTTGACACTAAGGAGACTCATAAACCTTTATGCCTTGCTCCAGTACATGAACATACAAAATCAATATTATCAAGTATTTCAGGAGAAAGATAGGGAATTTTCAGGTGATCACAAAAGGCAAAAAAGCCAGTCAATTCAGGAAATATGGAGACCTTAACTCTCTTCTTTTTGTGTGAGCTAGGCTTTTTGGGGGAGTTTTAAATGACAGCCTAAGTATCTATGTTGTGTATCTTGAGAAGCAGTCTTGTGACAAAGTGTAACAGAGCATCATAAATAGACCCCAACATTCCAAACACATCTAAAACATTCTCAGGCTTAACTCACAAAATAAAATTCAACTCTTCTTTTCCATAGCAGATACATGCCAGCAAAGGCAGCTTCCTCACAGAAGTCTGGTGCTCCTCTGATGTGCTGCCTCATCACTTGGATAGTCTGTGGGCCCTCGAGGCTGTGACATTATGAACTGCTCTGGGATATCAGGAACACCACACACATCTGCAGCCAGAGGTATCTTCCTCCCTGCTGCCAGAAAGCTTTCCAGACCACGAGGAGCGAGGCAGTTCAAAATTACCACGATAATTTCTTGTGCATGAAGTTGCAGGCAAGCACAATCACAGCATCAGCTCTGAGTTCATAGAATCATAGAACCATTCAGGCTGGCAAAGCCCCTTGGGATCCCCAAGTCCAACCATCATCCCTAGTCTACAAAGTTCTCCCCTAAACCATCTCCACCAACACCACATCCAAACCACCCTTCAACACACCCAGGGATGGTGACTCCACCACCTCCCTGGGCAGCCTGTTCCAGTGTCCAACCACTCTTGCTGTGAGGAAATTGTTCCTACTGCCCAGTCTGAACCTGCCCTGGTGCAGCTTGAGGCCCTTCCCTCCTGTTCTGTGATCACTTGTGAGAAGAGACCAGCACCAACCTCTCTACAGTGACCTCTCAGGCAGGTGTAGAGACTGATGAGGTCTCCCCTCAGCCTCCTCTTCCTCAAACTAAACATTCCCAGCTCCTTCAAGCCTTCTTCACCAGGCCCTTCACCAGCTTCCTTGCCCTCCTCTGTCCTTGCTCCAGCACCTCGAGATCTCTCTTGCATTGAGGTGCCCAAAACTGGACACAAGAGCTGCCATTGACCATTCTGACACTGCTGCTGCTTAAACACAAACAGCAGAAAGAGCAAACTAAGCTGCCTCTAGGGCAATGTGCCACTTTGCACCATCTGAGTGGCTTCTGCATCTCTTCTTCAATTTACCACTCACACAGGGCAATTCTGGAAGCCCAAAAGCAATACAAGCTGACAGGATGCACTCAGACCTCCTAACCCCATGTTCCCAACCAATTCTACAGCTCAGGCCTCTTTGTTGGCGTAGGAGCTGTTTACCACCATGTACTGGGGGACACTCTGGGCATTACTCAGATGGGAATTCAACATGGAATGTGTTCAGACAACTGATTGAGGCCAGTTACTTTCTTGTCTTTACTTTTAAAACAAATCTGCACAGAACTGCAGAACACTCAAAATGGCAAAATACACCTTCACAGCTTTCCTATGAACTGGCTTCATTCAACTGTTGATACGTAAGAAGCAGAAACAGCAAGAACTGACAGAATTTTGGTAACAGAGGTTTTTAACTGGAGCCCTATAACCCATCAGCCTGATGATGCTACACTTCTACTCCTGCTCACGGATTTTTCTTTTCCATTACAAGTTTTTTTTCAGTGGTGAGAAGAGTAGAAATACTTGCCCACTGGGAAAATGGTGCTGGCTTTCCATTCAGTATAAACCCAAAACAGTATTGACTGGGCTGTCAAACAATAACTGAGCTGGATTTATCCCTCTCCTGTGCTCCTGAAGGGTGTGATAAAAAGAGAGAAGGGCCTTGCAGCACAGCACTACTAACAAAAACATTCACTTGATAATTAACTACTGTTCTACTTGACCAGCTCAAAGATTTAACATGTTTTCTTCAGCTTTCTCAGTGAGTCCTATGCAAATTCCCAGCCAAATCCTGCCAGTGGCCCTGCAGCAGTGAGGGAAGCCAGCATGGTGCTTGGTGGGGACTCACTGTGGGGTCACTCACTGTGAATTCTGCAGGACATGGTCAGACACTTCCTATCCTGTTCTCAGTGTGAACAGAATCAACAACCTGGTCCACATTTTTCACTGGACTGAACCTGGCTTTTTTTTTCCTGCCACTCAAGCATCTTCATTTACTTCAGTAATTTGCAACTGTCATTCATATAGAATCACAGAACCATTTAGGTTGGAAAAGCCCCTCAGGATCCCCAAGTCCAACCATCATCCCTACACTACCAAGTTCTCCCCTAAACCATCTCCACCAACACCACATCCAAACCACCCTTCAACACACCCAGGGATGGTGACTCCACCACCTCCCTGGGC
>NW_009951862.1:1246069-1277339 GCF_000747805.2 Chaetura pelagica | reverse complement strand
TTCCCTCTTGCTCTATCAAACCAAAATATCAAAATATATGTGTCAATATTTCTGCTACAGATTAGTTTGCAAAATAAGTAAGTCTTGAGTACTAAAGCTTTAATCAAGTTCCATTGCAACTCATGAGACATTCGCTTGAGTAAGAATGAAACCCAGTTGATTTACCATGTGGATTTCACCACGAGAAGCTCGAGCTGCTGTTCCCACCTCACTGCACACAGGCCTGGGGACAGCACAGGACCCAGTGTGGGAGCTCCCAGTGGATCCAGCCTCTGGAGGAGCAGGCATGGGGCAGCCAGGGGTTGGGGCAGCCAGGGGTTGGGGCAGCTCTGTCACATCAGGATGAGCTGTTGCTTTCAAAGATGCTTAGAATGTAAAGGACTTGAGAAATTTGCATGAAATTGATCTGCACGCCCGGGCTATTACTAGGATTCCAGTCGGGTTCCAGGAAGGGAATGCTGGAAAGGCAGGAATGGCCACAGTGAGCTTCACATGCCATTTGTGGGGTCAAACTCACCCCTGTTACCATTCCAGCAACTGCCCTGTAGCTACACCAGAGACAACTGAGGTTCAACGCATTCCACAGAAATAAATATCTCAATAGAGGTTTCATGCAAATTATGGCAGTTGTGTCCTGTGTCCATCTCTGAGCATTTTCCAAGTCTGGGAGGCCAGGAAGATCCAGCAAAACCCACAAGGAGCACTGCTAATCAGGCATGAGGCAGAAGCCCTGCCAGCTCTGCTCTGCCCTGAGCAAGAGCAGGAAATGGAGCCTGGGAAGCTCAAACCAGGGAGGCACCAGAGGCTGCTGGCACCACGGCTTCCCTGCCAGCTGCTGTTCCTGCTAGCTAGAGGGGCGAGGGTGAATTGCATATCACCTACAGCACCCACCCCTCAGGATTTCAGCAGCCTTGCCAACTCACCTGCTGCCCCACAAGTGGCAGAGAAGATCCATCCACTCCCCACCACATCCCTCCCCGGAGCACAGGGACCTCCTGCACCCACCGCCCACCCGGCTGATGGGTGGGGTGACCCAGCAGGTCCCTGCCACCAGCACAGAAAGAGACGTGTTCCCTGCAAGCAGGGAACAAGCTAGCTGCTGGTAACTCCCTTGGCAGCATCCCCAGTGCAGACAAAGGCAAATCTCCTGCCTAGTGAGCGAAGAGCAGAGATGGGAAGAGGCAGATTGTATGGATAGAGCTACTTGGCGCAGGAGCCACAGTGCTGTGGAGCACACCAGAAGGCTTTAATTATGCAGATCTCTTTCAAGGTCTGGTTTAAAAGCAGACAAAAGCTTATAGGCAGTTGGGAGGTATTCTCTTTCTGAAAAAAAAAATAAATTGTTGATAGTATCTGAAGTAAGAAAAACATTTGAAATATAAATTAAACCAAAACTGCTAACCCCACAACTTGGATCTTTTCTTGCCTATTCATTTGTTCCTTAATTCCTTTTTCCCTGCTTCACATCTGCCTCTGACTCACCATTACCCCTCTGCTTCCACTGCACTTTCTTATTTTTTCCTGGAGCTTTTTTCCTCCACTGTTTTCCTTTCTCTATTTTATCCCCTTTCACTCCTTGAAAAACTGCATCTCTTTGCACTGAACTATTTGCTCTCGTTAAGGCAACTCCATGGCTTCCCAGATCTGAGGATCTCTTAGCTCTCTCTCCTGCTTTCCTAACCACATACTCATCCAAGCCTCCTTCTCTGGGGACAGGCCCAGCCAAGCAGGCAGCAGCTCACAGGCAGCTCCCCTAGGAAACGGGCACCCGTGCTGTGCAGGAAGCACCTGGTCACCCTGCAGAAGGTAACTCCTTCAACATCACCTCCATCCAGCCCAGAAGCACAAGTACAGCTCTGCTTCTGCCACATTGTCAAAGTAGAAAGAAAAGGAAAATTGCCTCTCTCTCCTCTGCAAGATACCTCATGGTTCAACAAGGCCAGGGTCCTGCACCTGGGCTGAGGTAACCCAAGATATGAACACAGGCTGGGGGAGGTCACACTTGAGAGCAGCCCTGTGGAAAAGGACCTGGGGGTACTAGGAGATCAAAAGCTGGACATGAGCCACCAATGTGCAGTTGCAGCCCAGAAGGCCAAGCACATCCTGGGCTGTATCAGAAGAAGTGTGGTATCAGAGTGAGAGAGGTGATTCTGCCCCTCTACTCTGCCCTGGTGAGACCTCACCTGGAGTACTGCACCCAGCTCTGCAGACCCCAACACAAGAAGCATGTGGGGATGTTGCAGTGTGTCCAGAGAAGGGCCATGAAAATGATCCGAGGGCTGGAGCACCTCTTATGAGGACAGGCTGAGGGAGCTGGGGCTGTTCAGCCTGGAGAAGAGAAGGCTCAAGGGGTACATCATAGTGGCCTTCCAGTAGCTGAAGGGGCTACAGGAAAGCTGGGGAGGGAGTGTTTACAAGGGCTTGTAGTGAGAGGAGAAGGGGTAATGGTTTTAAACTGAAAGAAGAGAGATTTAGGTTAGAGATCAGGTTTAAATTCTTCACTGTAGGGGTGGTGAGACACGGGCACAGGTTGCCCGAGATGTTGTGGGGGCCCCATCCCTAGAGCTGTTCAAGGGCAGGTTGGATGGGGCTCTGACCAACCTGGTCTGGTGGGAGGTGTCCCTGCCCATGCAGGGGAGTTGAAGCTAGATGGTCTTCAAGGTTCCTTCCGACTCCAAACATTCTGTGATTCTGTGATACCTGTGGTTGCCATCGCTGTGCCAGTGCCTGCCGAGGCACCACGGTGGCAATTCTTTGGCACAATGACTACAGGGTGAACACCACACTCCAGAAGCTGGGACGACACCTTTTCTCCATTAGTCCCAAACCCAATGCATTTTAATGCACTCTCTTCAAAACATCCCTTATCTTCCTGCAGACCAGCTATTAAAACATCTTCTCCAGCTCCTACACACACAGAGATCAGAGGGTTTCCTCCTTTGAACCCAAGCCAAGCAATACCTGATGAGTTATAGATGTACATGCTACAGCAGTCATGCTTTCATTAACTCTGCAAGTCAAGCACATCCTTTTCATTCAGAAAGAACTAACTTCAAAAGTATGATTTTGGAAACACTCAGGCCTCAGCTCCAGGTATGTTGCAGCACTTCTCAATTTGAGTTTCCCATATATTGTCATAGAGTATTACAGTTGGCAAAAGTAACTGGGGGCTTGGAAGCCAAGTTACTTGGAAGTAACTTGGAAGAAATGGTTTTGACTGCAACATTAAAATACGACAAAGAAAAGCATCTCCAGTCAGAATCATCCTCTACAGGTAGAAGACAAATTCTTTCATAGAGTGTCAATGTGCTCAAACGGCATAAATTGTATTTATTCTGCTGAGCCAGTGTGTTCATAACCTCCCAGTCAACTCAATTACTGGAATATTTTGGTACATTACAAAACTCAAACTGCACATTCAAACCTCCTCTCACTCTCCTAGTTTTATTTCTAAGTACGTTACTCACACAAATATGCTTCATTACTAGGAGCAGACACTAGAATGCACCACAGCTTCTACCCCTGCTGGTGGGCAAGCCAAAACTCCCTCAGGATGCAGAGCCAAAGCAGGACGTGGCTGGAGGAAAGGGGAAACAAGGCAGAATCTCCCTGCACTGTCCAGCCAAGCTTTTCAGAGTCCTGATCCAGAACAATGTGCTTCCAAGTACCACACTGATGTCAGAAGTCCTCTTAACCTCAGAGTGCAGCTACTTAACCTTACAGAAACTGCTTCTTCCTTCTCCAGTCTCTATAAAATATATCCATATATATATATATATATAAATGTCAGCAGACTTGATGGTTCTCAGTGAGTTACATACAAGACAACTTTTAAACTATTGTACATCCTGAAGAAGACACCACGGGCAGCAGCTGCTTTGGAATGTCTTGAAAGAGAGAGAGAAATAAGCAGCAATTTCCTGCAGGCAAATGAGAAAAACTCATAGCTTATTAACATGCTCTGGGCCTGGTGATCATGATCAGAGTTGAGTTTTCAAGAGAACTGTCTAAATAAATCTTTGGTTTAGACCTGGTTTCAAAATCCCCTGATACTGACAGATTAAGGAATATCATAGACCAGGCAAAAAAGTGCAGGTGCAGACTGGCATGTACCCTTGAAAGAAGTGGATGGCAAGAAGGGAAAGGGTGGAAGGCAAGATGCTCCTTAGGGAAGGAATACCTGACTGTGTGGAAGCAGAATAGGAAAAAGATGCCTTGAGCAGTAAGTTCTTGGCCACCCTCTTTAGGTGGCAAGAAAAAAGTGATCCAGCTCAAACCTTCTCCGTTCATGATTCCTGGATCTCGTGTACTTTTCAAATAGGTTAGTATTCCAGGTCTGCTACAAAAAATAGAGTCCCAACGCTCAAGAAAATCAAACATGCTGTAAAAGGGCTGGTTAGTGGGTAGCCTGTCTCCAAAAATCACAAAGCAAACTAAATGGAAAAACACCAAACTTAGTAGCTACAAAATCCAAGCAACAGTATGTGAAGGACACTCAGTTTTCCATCCACACAAAAGAAAGAGAAGCCGAATTCAATGTTTTAGAGGGGAGTTTTGCTCATCTGTTTGGTTTCTCCCAGAACAGATTGCTTTTGGTGTGTCAAACAACACCACCTTTCAGTTGTACTATTGTACCAGCAGGCATTTCAGGAATGAAATTCACAGGTTTAATGGATTGCTGTCCATTGTGAGCACAAGGAATGGGTGAATAAGCAAAAGTTCTCTGTTAAAAAAAATAAATAAATAACACACATTGAAAAACTTGTAGCTGCTATAAATCAGCTTACCATAGGCAATGGAAAAATCAGCTGACACAAGCTGAACATGGAATTCCATTCTTTAAAAAAAGGAAAGAACCATAGCTGTTACTGCTATCAAGTGCTTGCTTTAAAAGGCATTAAACTCCCCCACAAAACCAGGATTGGTTTCTGGCCCCTCCCACTGGGAAGACTCTCATAAGCACATGAAAAGGCACAAGTACAAGAAGGAAATTCCACAGGATCCCTTCTGTTATGGAAGATGGCAATAGAGATAACACAGTTGTCCATTCTTGACTAAAAAAATAAAATGCAATAGAACAAAACTGCTCCTGTTTTATCATTACAACTCTCCCTCTACACCTGCACTGTGAACATTCAAGGTAAAGCAGAGGTATAAAGTCAAACTTCACCACAGCCATCCATCCTGAATGAAGGTGACCTGAGTTAGGCAGAAACAGGTCTGCACAGTTGGCTAGAAGCAAGTCGGGCCCCTAACATTATTGCTCTATTCAGGGTTTCAATTAAGTCTTGAGACAGACATTCTTCTGCATTAGGGCAGATTTGTCCTTCAAGGAATTATCTGGTTATTCACAAAATCACCCATTACAAAACATACCTTTACATTCTAGCTAGAAAAGCTACCCATCTAGAACTGAATCTCACTTCTTTTTCTAATAAACCTCAATTTTCCCAAGAAGCTAGGACACTTTTCTCCCAAAACACCTTCCCACTTTCACTCACTGCATGTAATCAGCTTCCTACCTGGTTTTTTTAGTCACCAGTTTTCCTGTGGAGTGGCATCTCAGAGCAGGCATGAGCACAGGATACACGACTCAATGCCACAACTCCTGAATGACATGCAAGCCACAGAAGTGTCACCAAAGTGTATAATGAGACAACTGTACTGACCTCCATGCTGCACCTTACACTGGTCCATCCCTTCCCTGCATTCCTTTGTCTTTTCTGTCCATTCCTGATTCACACGTAGGCTGCACACAAGCAGGTCAAAACTTGCCTTTTAAACTTTTGCAGGTAGGCATGGTATTTATTCCTTGTCTTTGGATTTATCCTCCTAGGAGATGTTAACAAGTCTACAGGTTTGAGATAGTGCTCGTGCCAGCCCCTGAACTGCTACACCTAGAGCTGATAGCACAGCTGCTCTGCAGAAGCATCTGCCACAGGGAACAGTGATATATTTTCTATTATTGGTGAGAGGGGTGGTCTTAAACTACACTCCAGAATAATTAATGACTCTAAATGCCAAACTGCATGGTGTGCAGTTAAATATTGTTAACGCCCACATTCAGTGTACGTGCACAGGACATTAGAGTCATCTCCTTTGGAGGAGATGAATGAATAACTGCTGAAAGATCACACCAAAAGAAAAAGAATTTTCAGTCTCCCCAAAAAGATCAGCTGGAGAGGAGTGCCTCAGCAACTTGGTGCTGAGCAAGAGCACACACATCAGAAGTGGTGTGGAAACCTCTGTCATGGACAGAGGTTTAATCCTAACCTTCTTTTCTCAACTTGCCCCAGCCTGAACTCGTTCAGGATGCAGCATCATGTCAGCTGCAGTCCAGTCTCCTTTCCTCACAGAGTGTAATTCCAACTACATCAGCAGGAGAGACAAAGTAGTAGTAGTCTAAAAATAAGAGTCAGTTAAGATCTGCAACTGCTTAAAGCCTTAACCTTTGAAGATACAAAAGAAAAAAACTAAAATCATGCCTTGAAATGAGACAATCACAACTTATTAGGCAGATTGCATGTTACAAAGCAGGCATGAGACCAAACTGATCTCCATCTCCAACTCAGAAGTACACAACACCAACAATCTCCACAGCCACTCCTTGGTCCCTGTAGGTTACCAGGGCCAACTGCATCTCAAAGCAGAGTAGCATCTCCAAAAATGGATTTGATCTCACCACGTCCAGCTCTGAGATTCAGAACCCCTAAACCAAAGTGGGTACAAGGGGAGGGAGTTCATCCTACAGCACTCAGTAAGGCTAGTAAGAGTGGATCTGGAAGGACTCATCAACACTTCTGCTATTTCAAACCCAAACAGTAAGTGCCATTATGCAATGTGGTTTGGCAAACTTCAAGCACCAATATTTAGGCAGGTTGGGTTTTTATTAGAACCATTCACATGGCACTGACCCAAACCAGTGTCTGAGTCTGGGGGCACTGTCATAGTAGATTCCCTCTCTAAGTGGCCAAAATTTCTCTAAGAACTACCTCTGAAGGAGCAGCAATTATCTGTCCAGCAACCTCTATCTTTTTTGAATGCAAACCAGTTTTCTTCCCATGAATATTAGTGCTGCAGCATCTCTCTGTTCCCATGGATGCTCGAGGTGGAGCAAGCACAGAGAGATGTGGCAGGAGCACTGCTGAGGACAGCAAGGCTGACAGCACAAGGAAGAGCCTTGGCTGTTGCACCATGAAACCAAGTTTGACTCTGCTTATCTTTACAGAAACGAAGACAGGCAGGGTGTGCTGATAAGCTGAAGGCACAATGCAGCTTTTTACAGATTTCCTTTCAATATGAAAGGATTTAATACCACATATTTGCCATCCGGGCTCAAACTCATAGTCCTCAGCCCTCACAAGATGAATGCTGCCCCCCCCCCCTTCCTCACAAAGTTAAGGGTTTCTTGGTGTTTTGAACCATTTCCCAAGCTGTCACTGAAACAACAGACCAATTTTCTTGTGCTGACCACAGGAAGAGACCGACGGCTGCTGTAAGACAGTTCAAATGTTTTAATTGTAAACAGGATTCCATTGTATTCTCATTTATATAAGACAGCTCTCACTATATACCCCACAGTATAAAAACACCAAGTAAGTATAGTGACCACCCAGAAGGGAAGGACTGAATTCCAAGAGGTTGTGGGGGGGGGGGAACAGAGCTCAGTTACACACGTGTTCTTGTTTATATAATTCTTTAGCAAAATTAAATTGAGCTTTAAGAAAATAAAATATTGATGTCAACAAAATGCAAATTTCTAGAACATCTGTGTTGGAGAAATATAATCATGCTAATCAGAGCACTGGGTTGAACTACAGCTATAGCAGCCAGATTTAAAGAGAAAGGAGAATTTATCTTTTTTTCTTTTCAAAGTGGGAAGTCCCATAAGATACACTGCAGAAGTGAAATGCACTCCTTTTAGGTAAACCAAAACTACAGAGTAGCTTAGTCTGATCTCAATTCACCAATATCCATGTACATAACTGTGACTCCATTAAAGACAATATATTTCCTCTCATCTGAGTGGGGAACAGTCATTCCCTACTGTCTGCAGTACAGTGGTTGAGAATACCTCTTATATAGCCATTTTTTTAAAATCTCAATAGACACAACTGTCGTGGCTCCTTGTCTCCTGCCTGGCTCACCAAGGATGTGGTGCTTTTGGGCCCAACACAACAACAAAAGGACCAGCCCCATGGCTGCTCACTCAGCTTCCCCCCCACACACACACTCTGGGATGAGGAGGACAAAGCTCCTGGGTTGAGACAAAGGACAAGGAGGGACCAATTAAGGTCCCAGGCAAAACAGACTCAACTTGGGGGAAAAACAACAATTTAATTTCACACAGAGCAGGGCTTGCAGATGTTACCCCACCCCTCCCTTCTTCCTGGGCCCAAATCACTTTGTTCCCCATTTCTCTCCCTCCTTCCCCCCCAGCAGCACAGTGGGATGGGGATGGGGTTTAGTCAGTTCACAGGCTGGTGGGTCCTGCTGCTCCTTCCTCCTCAGGAAGAAGGATTCCTCACAGTCTGTCCCTGCTTCCCCACAGGGTCCCTCCCATGGGAGACAGTCCCTCACAAACCTCTCTGCCATCAGTCCTTCAGTGCCACTCCAGCCTGGGCGTCCCCCAGAGTCACGGCTGCTTCAGGAACAACCTCCCCTGGCCCGGGCTCTCCCAAAGCTGCACAATCAGAGTCCACAGGCAGCAAATCCACTGGCCACAACATCCAAGTCCAGTGGCCAAGTTCACCCCTCCTGGGGCCTTCAGGGAATGTCCCACCACGTTCCTCCATGAGTGCAGGGGCACAGCTGCCATCTCGCCATGGGTTGCAGGGAAACTTCTGCTTGGGGACCTTCTTCCTCACCAACCACCAGCATCGCTCTGCCTCTCCAGCTCAGCTCCTTCTCCTGCTCACTCTGCTCAGCTCTTACCTCAGTTCCTTCATGTGTTAATCACAGAGGTGCATCTATTGTCCCTCTAATGGATCTCTGGCTGGTTTTGGATCAGGGGAAGCTTCTCAGTTTCTTACAGGAGCCTCCCCATGGGCCCTTCCCTCGCTACCAAAAAACCCACCAAACCAAACCAGAGCACACAACTGAAAAGATAAATACAGCTCATCCCATTTAACAGATAACAGCAGCTACACATTAATACCTATTAAACTGAAATGGCTATAAACTGACAGAAATGCACTGGCTGGAGTGCAGTACTTTCAAATCATACCAGCCGAGAACATCACCTTCACCATCTGGCCACAAGAGCAGTAGACAAATGGGATCTGCTGCTAGAATCTAACAGATGAACCCAGCTGTCTGCTGGTGAGAGGACTGAGGCAGACATCAAGACCATATTTATATTCCTAATGTGGTCCAGAAAGTCTTCCAATTTCTTCAAATAAAATTATGTCCATACTTTTATCTACCAATCACTTGGTCAAACTACTGAAGAAAAAAGTCCTGCACCTGAGTTTTGTGTGCCCTTGAAGTCCCTACACTTGTTGGGGAATGAGCTATCACAGACAACTTTTTTTTTATCCCATCATTAGGGGATCTGAGAACGTCTTATTCCTTAACTTCTTTATGCTTAAAATCACACTGGTAAAAACTCACCTAAGGCAGAGACAGATTATTAACATCTTAACTTATTAAATTTTACAGATTAAGAGAATATAACCCAGATGAACGTCCCTAATCCTTGTACTCAGCTTGTCTGACATGGAGTACAAGGAGCTCAGTGCTTTTACAAGCTATGAAATAAAGAGAAAATGACCTAATGACCAGACTAATATGTTCAGAAGGAACACACAAGTTTCTTCTGAAATATTACTTAGGTAAATGCTACATTCTCTTTTCAGGAGTACCAAAGGTTATGGTGATGGAGTCATCAACAGCAGAGTGGGTCAGTAATCCTCAGAGCACCAGCAGACTGGTAATAGAAGCAGGTTTCATGCACTCTTCAGGTATTTATCTAGAATTACCTGTGGGGGCACACCTTGGCCTCAGCATCCTTCCTCTTCCACTCAGCTCCTCTCCCCTCATCAACCCTGCAAGGCCCTTCTATCCTGCCTGTCTTTCCAAGGCAGCCCAGCAGCTAGCTAACCCAGCCTGCTGGGTTTCAGCACGGTTCCTTCCCGTGTTCTTGCACCACACAGCTCTCAGGAGCCCTGGCCCTTGATGGGGTGCCTCAGCAATCCAAATAAGAACCGAAGACACCAGCATGCCCGACCCTCAGCGGAAACCCAACCTGTGACTCTGTCCTGACATTCAGGCACTTGTCCCACATCAGCAAAAAAAAGGCAGTGTCAGGAGAACACATGGGGAACACTTTGTATGGCCAGGCTGCAGCCGTGGCATCAGGCCTGCCCGAGCCCACGGAGCTTGGGAGGTGGGGACACAGCTCCTCACTGGCACTGGGAGCAGAAACAGCACGGTAGTTCTAATCCCACATTCAGGCAGCGTTCCCATTGACGTCAAACATAAACATTGGAGAGTTCAGCTGTGTAAGCCTTCTGCAGTGTTGAAAACAAGTATATTTTCAGTACTTAAATGCTTGGCATGTTCTTAAAGAGAGTTCAGATGAAGCCTCAAAGGCAGGTCCTTCCAAACAAGAACTTGCCGCTCTACCAACCTTTCAGGTGAACTGTGTTCCTGCCTATGTCAAGACACTGGACCACCAGGCCAAGGCTCAGGACAAGCAGCATCTCACCAGTCTTGTGATCCTTCTCAAGCCAGCTATGCAACCTCAGCCCCTGGCTCTGGGGCACTCTGAGGAGCAGGAACAGCAAGTAAAGGCACTGCAGGGAAACTCTCAGAAGATTTTGGGCACTCGCTAATGGGTTATCCCTATGTGCTCCACACAAGGCATGACCACCTGTGTCTCTTCTGGTGATTGCTTTAACTGTTTTACATGTCAGAGACTAAAACACAGTCATAAACAAAAGACATCTGTCCTGATTCCCTGAAAGTCACAGAACATGGCAGAATTTTAAGCCAGGGCAAATGCTTGAGCAGACCTTGCCTGTCTACTGTGTCCCAAGCTCTGCATGTGTCTGGACATGCCTGTAACAGCAGCCAACTAGAGGAAAACACTTCCAGGCTCCTTCAGGAGAAGTTGGTATAGACTGTCAAAGTTGTCCAAGTATAGGGGGTCATGTTATACTTTTTTCCCCTCTGCCCATTCCTGTTATGCTGGGCTGAAATCACGACCAGAGAAGGAACTCTTCCATTCCAGCAGGGATCACCACTGCTGAGCACATGTGCTGATCAGGAGGGCGACGCGGCTCAGTCGCCGTCTCTTGGTGCAACGCAAGTGGTGGTAGGACTGCACATGTCTGTTCCAGCCAGGGTAGTTTATATTTATTAGTGCAGAAGTGTAAAAATATTTGGTGGTAAAATGAACCCAGCGGATGTTTTTGCTGGCAGGAACCTGGGAGTGACAACTGTACTACTCATTGTGAAAGAGCAACAGCTGAGCATGTGGTGGAGTTGCTTTTGCACTGACAAAGAGGCATCCAGCCCCCTGTGATTAATTGGATTATAGTGGCTTTCCACTTCCCACTCAGATCAATTGGCATTTTAAGTTACTCAGTTATCACCCTGGAGGGTGAAAGGTTGAAAGGAATAACTTCAATACCAGGCCTTTTGCAGGAGCTTAAACAACTTCTCCCCCAGCACCTGCCACCAGCTCCTTTCTTTGCTGCTTCGCTATGTTTTCGCTGTGCTCAAATACACTCAACTTCTTTGGCAAAGCAATTAATACAACACAATTATTAGGACATTCACATAACTTCCCCCACCCAAACATAAAGCAAAGAAAACATTTTAAACTTGGTTTTATGTGAAATCAGAAGGAACGGGCCCCGAGAAAACAAGTTCCAGTGTAACTTGAAGTAGGATCTCAACAGTCGCATGGAAAGCAAGCCCATCCCACAAGATTGATCAAAAAAAGAAGCCTTCCTGGAGAGAGGTTTTTCTGCCACTGCAGAGTAACACACAGTTTGAAATCAATAGTCAGTGAATGCTTTGACCTTCGTTTTTACTTATTGTAAGAGCTATGTGATGATTTTTATTAAATTCCTTTTTTTGTAACTGCCTGGTCTCAACGCTACAGTTTGGTGGGTTTGTTAGCATTTGAGAGGACACAGCTGCCAAGAGCAAGATCACAGACAAGATTTTTCTCGAGTCAAGACAATTTTTCATAGGAGGTTCAGGGAAAGAATATTCAACCTGCCCTCACATTTCCCTATGAAGAAAATCAGAACTTGGCCTGTGGCACATGGAGGCTTTTGACACCAAAGCAGCACAGGCCTGGCATTCCTCAGAACTGCAGGAAGAGCTCATCTGCCTGGCAGAATGGCAGCACAATCCCAGCACCACTCATTTGCAAGCCAGAAGGGGAATGGATGATTTCTTGAGCAGGCTGAGAAAATTCAGCATAATGAAACGTTAATTAAGTTAGCTACTTCTTTTTTTTTTCTTTGAAATACAAAGGAAGTATAAAGGTAACACAAAATCACTGTCTTATTTTGACCTGTAAAGAGGAAGGAAATGGAAGACCAAGAAGTAGTAGATGGGTTCATCCCAGGAAATAAAGTGCTGAAATCTCCATCAAGAATGTAAATTATATTCTGTATATTTTATAGTACCAAGCTTTTTACCTCAAAACTGTAAAACACTTAGAGCCACCAAGGCACTGACAATGAACTATAAAGAAACTAAGCCAAGTGCAAATTAGTTGCTTTGCAGAGATGTCAATAAACTTGGTAGGTTAATTGTGCTCATCCTTCATAGGTACAAGAGTGCTAACGGTGGTTTTCACAAACCCTCATGTCAAGGATTAGCTGGTCCTGACAAGCACTGTCATTCTGGCATCCCTAGGGCTGTGTTTTTCAAATGGTGGTGTCGACAGTCCCTCTGCCTGTTATACTGCCAGCAGGATCAAAGCCACGTTTCATCGACTTGATCCATGTTCAGCATTTCTCACAGAGCTGGTGCACACCCTGTGCTGTCAGCACACCAAAGGCAGCTATCATCAGGCCATCTGAAGAATTTGCCTTATCAGAGCTATTGTGTAGACATCCTCTGGCGTTTCCTCTACCCTGCTGGTACTGCGCTAGCACCACTGGGCTCCAGAGCGACGAAACCGCAACCTCTCGCCAATGTCACTCTTGGAGGAGCCTCAGCTGTTCAACATGACCAAACAAATCACAGGCAAAGCAGCAAGTCAGCTGTATTAGGCTTAACAGTTCCAAACCCACAGAATGCAGAAAACAAAGGCTATAATGAATGTTGACTAGGGCTTTTTTAATCTTACGGGACAGGTGCTCCCTTTCTGACTCCTGCTAGGAGTGGCTGGATGCCAAGTGCAGAAAGCCACAGGTGGAATCCAACTGATTTACTATTTATGAATCCCAATAACTGCATCAGTGCTTGTTGTTCATGCAACTGAGCTGGTGATGCCAGTAACTATCGGTCTCCAGCTGAATGTTGCAGCAGTAACTAAATGAAGCTCAGTGATAGGAAGGGCAAGCTCTGAGGGCCAGCAGCACACTGCTCTGCCTGAGCTGCCTGCTCACAGCCTCACGCAGCACCTGACAACAGCTGGGCCAGGAGGACAGCAGGGGAAACTGAGAATACAACCACCTAAAATAACCACTCAAATCAAGCATGGCTCTTCACTCAGCTATCTCCACAAAACAACACGTCATGGAATTCATGAAAAAGCCAGAGATTGTGTCACCTCCACCAGCCGGAAGTACTTTCTTTGTCCTGTTCTGATGCTCAGACAGATGCTGTCTCACATCCTGGTTTGACTGCCCACAACATGACAATGTTTTCTAGCAAAATACTCTTTTTTTCCCAGGAATTGGGTTCTCATACCAAATGTTGAACAAGCAAGTTCATTGGATCTCTATGAAAAGTTCACGTCCCCCGTGTTTATTCTTCTCTTTGCAGCAAGCAGATTTCTGCCCAGGAAAACACAATGTACCTTAACTTCCATAGCTCAAGAAACCTCAAGCAACACACCCTCAAGAAATTACTCTGACTCTTGTTGCCAGAGGCTGCCAAAGTTTATGGAAACTCAAGCACACCTCTAAGAAACAGGAGCATCTGTGCCTGTTGGTTGGTTTGTGAAATATCTGTTGCACAATAAACCAAGCTATTGCTTCAAAATTCTGAGATGCTACTCAGGAAACATTCAGCAATTTCAGTACTCCTTCATACACAAAAGGCAGCCCACAAGGTTGAAGGACAAGAGAAAACAGTGAAGAATTAATTCCTCATTTGTAGGAGTGTGTTTGGTGGGACTGACCACGTCCTGCCCCTCAGCTTAGCTGCACAGAGATGAACAAGACTTCCAGGGCCACCAGTGCAGGACACTGCTTCTTCCATTCCAGCACAGCACATGCTTACCCACCCTCAAGTTACTCATTAATCTCTCCATTACTTTGGTACCTTTCAGAAGAAATGCCTGGCAGACTAATTCCTTCCTTCTCACAACTCCCAAAAACATGGGGAAGTTTCTAAGTGCAGCATCACCCCTGGCTTCTCCAAAACCACCCAACACACGGCCTTGAAGTCTCATTTCAGTGCAAGTGAAGCAAAGCAAAAAGGCTCGACGAACAATACACACATTTGCCATCAAGTCAGCTCGTCCCCTTACAGAGAACAGCCCTCAAACATCAACCTTCTTCCCAAGATCATCAGGATTTGAAAATGTCATGCTGGAGTCAGCATCGGTCCCATAAGGATCAGATGCCCTTCTCCTTGCTCTGTAACCAGCTGTACACTCACTTCATTTTTAATAAAAAGCCTTTGGCTTCTGATCATATGGCTGTTTTCCTGAACATTATACCGTGCAACTTAATAAAAATAATTTCAAAAAATCAAAATAAATTACTCGTTCTGAGTCAACTTTATATACAATTCTATTAACTGAAAGGTTTATGAGGCATGATTTTCCCTAGGAGAAGCCATCCGAGTCTGATCCACCTGGAAATACTTAAACAAATGTTATTCTATACTGTTCTACACTTGGTTAGAGTTTTGTTTATTTCTTCCATGCAGCTGAATGGTGTTTAACTCCCAGAATTTTTCTATCTCATAGTTCAAATAAACCCTGAATGAGCTTTAAGTGAACATATGAAGAAAGTTTGTTCATCTCTTGTGTTTCTGTTTATAGGCTTCCTACTCCTTTTGATATTTGGATTCATCTACGTGATCCTGAAACAGTTATCTCTTTCAGACTCGTATTTAAAAACAATAAAATCAATTAATTGCAAAGAAACATGATAGTTCTAGTACAGGGCTGATCTTAACTGCTTGATCAGGCAAATTCCCATTGACTTACTGGAAGCTTTGGTTCCATGTGAGGATAAGTACATTGTTTCATTTACGGAACTGGCTGATGTCCTTGAGTCATAATTGAGCAGGGTGGAACTTTAATTAACTGAAGCTTCTCACCACTGCAAGTTTATACAGGTTGTGAGCAAGCTGCCAAGCACTGGAAGCCTCAATTCTGGAAATCTGTTCTGCTTTCTTGATCACCTCCACATCCTCCAGTGTTCCTAAATGACCATCACATCCCCCAGGAACCACAACAGACAATGCAGAAATGCTAAATACACACAATACTATGCAAAAAAAAAATAAATAAAAATCATCTTGTTTTGCCATGCTTTATTTCAAACCCACCCTTCCAGAAACATGAGCTCTCACAGGTGAGGATCATCTGGGCAACAGCTCCTTGATATGCCACTGTTATGTTACACTGCAAGAGGCTGCTTAATTGAAAAGACGTTATCTACCCGGTGCAAAAGCAAACAACTGAGTAAATTAATTATGACAGCATGTGTATTATGATCATTCCAGTGTTCTCCACTGAAGCCAAGCAATACTGTTTAGGCATGCCTTCAGCATTTGCTTTCACCACAATGTAAGGTCATTAATGGCATATAAACTTTGTTTTTTTGTTTGCCTTAGGGATTTCAAATGTTAAGCCCAACTATATAAATACTTATTTATTTAGAAATTATTAAAGTTAACTTTACATTTTAATTGTTTGAATGCTTTTAAAAAAAAACAACACACACACCCATTATTATTCTCTTCTTCATCTATTTATTCATTACATCAAGTAAAATAATTAATTTTCTGTAATACATAATTTATATATGTTATATAAATGTATAATAATTTATACAACACATGGAACATATGCATTACCTGTATAAAAAGCTGTAATTATGAATAGGTTTTTCTATGTACATAAACACATATTGCACATTCACCAGTTGTTTGAGAGATATTTCTGTAATGCTTCCCCTGATGGAAACCTGGCCTCTAGGTTTCAAGGTAATTGCACCTAACAACCCACAAGCTGCCATGCTGGACCAGCCAGCAATTCTTCTAATGCAGGTTGTGGGTTTTTCTTCCTGAAGACATTGATTCGTAACAGTTCGACCTGTAAATTTACATCTCAACATACTGATGGCTTTTCCTCCCCAAATATGAAAACTTGCAGTGCATGCATTTACCTCTTAACACACCCGTGGAGAGGACATTAATAAGATCTGGGTGCTCAGGTGCAAAATAAAACAGTCACAGATCAGATTTACACCCCAGAGTAGCTTAAGAAATTAAGGATGTGTCAGTAAATTATTCCATTGGTGTTTTGCAAGCTAAGCAACACCTGCTGGGGCAGAAAAAGAACAGGAGGGTGCAGAAAGGAGAGGTGAACACTACAGATGCAGTTGCTGAGAGGGACCTGACAGAGAACATGCTTTCCCCAGCTAAAGCTGCTCCAACAGGCATGAAAGCACCTTGGGAAGGCTGCTGTGCCAAGGCCCAGCCCCACAGGCAGAAGCAGGCAGCTCCTGGCTCCCCTCAAGGCCTTTCCCTTCATGGGTAATGTCAGCAGGCTGTCAGGAAGACCCTGGCCTGCTGAAAGTCATTCCTGAATTCCCCCAGATGTTTCCTTCATGGCATCGCAGTGTGACAGAGACACCTTTGGACACTGGGAAGGTGCCACTACAGGACAGGCAGTGAGAGTCAGTGGGACAGGGGGAAGGCTGCAGGGTCTAGGACAACTCTCCACTGCCAGCTCTCTGCCAGGGACACCTCTGCATGGATAGGCAGCTGACACATGGCTGTGAGAAATGTCCCTTCCCACAGGCTGAAACAGGACAGGTCAGAGCTGATTATAACCCCAAATCTGCAGCAGGAGGCAACGGCAGCTCTGGTTACTCCTGGGGCTGGGCTGGTAGGAAACCTTGACCACTGGTGAGCCCACCTGGGACTGGGCTGCTCTGTGACAGCTTGCTGGTGTGAGTATCCAAGGGGCAAAACCCAAGTGCTTCTGTAAAGCAGTTTGGCTCCAACAAGTGGCATTTACTCACAGCAAAAGGTGGCAGCTTTTTTTTAATAGACTATAATGCCTGAGGAGACAGGGGTCTTTCATGGACAAAGAGCTCTACATCAGTTGCAATGCTACTTGCAAGAAAAACAGCCTTAAAGCTTTGACCTGCAGAAGGTGATCCCAATTATGGCAATCTTCTGCAGATGTAATTAAAAAGGTGTTTAATAGTGCCAAGTTCTTCACTTATTCTCAAAGCAAATCACTTGGGAAAACACACCACCCTGTGCCACAGAGGGAGCTCAACCCTCTGAGACAGGCTGTACTCTCAGATGGCATTAAAATAATCATGCAAGTAGCAATGCTCCTGTCACAGCATAACGGGAAAAACAAGGTTAAACACTTTTCTTTGTGCCCCACAAAGAACTTGTTTAGCATCCTGTTATGTTATCACAAGCCATTAGCTGCTGCAGGGCTTAAAACAAGCAATAACTGTGGATAGGAAGGACCTGAGAATTTCAAGGAAGCCCACAGCTTGTAGCCAAGTAAATATTTCACCACTTCACTGAGTAGTTCTACCATTTAGACAAAATACTCCTTTGTCACGGAATTACAGAATCACTGAGGTTGGAAAAGACCTTCAGGATGTCACATCATCCAAAGACATCCAACTAGGCACAAAGCAGACCCTGCAGGTCACGACCTATCCTTGTACCTTATCCATTGGTAAGAAATGAGGTTCTGGGAGCACAATATCTGGCACTTCTTTTCCATTTCCACTTCCAGCAATTTTTCTGCAAAGAAAACTCTTGGCAACCTCCATCCAAAAAAAAAACAACCCAAGAATGTTCTGGAATAGAAAACTAGACAACTCTCCCAGAAACCCCCTTTCTGTGATTTTGAAGTGCAGTATCTAATATCAACATTCATATCAAACCATAAACTTTATGGAACGCAAAGTCCTTCTCAGTCATCATTCCAGCAGGCCAATAAGTTGCCACAATACACCACAGAAGATGATAAACACTTTTCTCCAAGCACTTTCTTGTTTGCTCTTGCAGAATTTAATACGGCATTGATAACATGCAACTCACACAGGTGATAAAATCTTGATAAACAAGTGTCTGCTTTGCCACCTTTGCCAGCAGGAAGGCTTGTGTGCTATTCCCACCTGGCCAGCCTGTGCTACAGGTGATAGCCCAAGAGTCAGATCCCACCCCAGCGTACACCCCTGGGTGGTGAGGACCAGTCTCCAGGGGGATGGTGACCCAAGGCAGCTGTTGCCCTCACACTGACTCCGTGGGCACCATCAGACCTCACTGGCTGACACAGTCAGCTCAGGCAGAGCTGCTGGCTGGGTGAGGACAGGAAGGTGAGCAGCTCCAGGCTGGGCCAGGCCCTGGCTGGTGAAGCCCCTGCCCAGCTCCCAGTCAGCACCAGCCTTTGCTGCACCCTGACAAGTGCCCTCTGGGATGATGCACAGTATCACCCAGAAGCTGATAAATGAAGGCAAAAAAAGAGGGAAATGCCAAAAAGAGCCACACAGATACTGAGTAACAATAATTAAGAGAGGCTTCTTTCCTCATGCTCAACTACAGAGAATTTAAGAGTCTCAAAATCTCTTTCACATGTGGTCCTGATTGTGTACCTATGACAGACTGACAGACATTACTGCACCTTTCTGTTACCTGAGTGTGCCATAATCTTCCTTTTATACCATGTCTGTGAGACAAGGGTGTGAGGATGGCACATGGATGATCAGAGACATGAGGGACCCTATCTAGGCAGTGCTGGAGATCTTGAGAAACACAGAATTTCCCTTTCAAGTCCCACCACCAGTAACTTCCTTTCTGTCTTCCCTTCTGACATCTTTATACTTGCCCATTCCCTTCAATGATTTGGACTTTAAAAATAATGAAAAACAAGTTAAAAAAAACAAAACCACAAAAGAAACCAAACCCAAAGCCTTTCCTATCAAGAACTGTAAGACAGCTACACAAATAAAGATGCTCATGACAACTGCAATACTAAGACTTTTATTAAACATCAACAAAACATCCCAGGGACCAAGTGCAAGCATTTCAGCTCCAGACACTGTCATTTAACTGCTAACCATTTAGCTGCCAGCAAAAGGCCTGAGAATTGCCATCTACCTGAATCTGTGAGGAAGAACTGCTTGGCTTGTGGCTCCAAGGGAATAAATGGCTGTCAGGGAATAAATGGCAGGAGACACCCTGCATCTCTTCAGGGCGAATATAACGGTCCGGCTGAGGTGTCTCAATCTGGAACCAAGTCCTCTGAGTGCCTATGGCAGTTCTCCACAGCAGCATGAAGGTTTATAAGGAAATAATCCTGAAACTGAATCATTTCCTTCAAGTCTGCTGCCTTTTTTTTGGCCCTTTTCCAACAAGATGAGCCTCCTTCACAACTTCCCATTCCACGTGTCTGCGCACCGCACACACACACAGACCTTGGAGTAAAAGCATTTTTAATGAGTGTGCTACAAGAAAGAAACACAAAGCAGAGGCTCTTCACAATAAAAATAGCAAAATGCTTGCAAATGAGAGTTTTTAAAGGGTAATCATGAACTTAAATCTATCAGATGTTATCAACTACACTAGCACACACATCAGCCCTAAAGGATGTTGGCTCACGTACAAAAATATGGTTGACAGCACTAAAGAAAATAAATAAAAAACAACAAACCAACCCAAACCAGAAATGCTACATGAAGAACACAAAAGGTTATGCTTGGTCTTGTCTTTTGAATCAACAGGCACACCAACTTCAAAATACAGAGTAACAACCTATTACTGTTTTCTTATTGCAGGTCCAGTGACTTCTAGCTTTCTCACAGCAGCTGTAAAAGGACTGGGAGGATGAAGCAGATCAGAAGAAGGGAGCTGGCATCTGGAAAAGCCAGTACTGAATGTTTCAAGTCAAACAAACAACAACCAAAAAAAAAAGACTAGTCAGAAAAAACCTTAAGCCCAAAGGCCTTCAAGTTGAGGAATGCTACACAGGTTACTGGGCTGGGATCGTTAGCACTTGAAAGCCATTTTTTATAAGTCAGCATTGTGTAAGTCTCATATACACATCTTTATGCCCTGGGACATAATCAAGTGCTAGTGAACATTCAGTTTATATTTACTTTTTTCTTGTTTACATTTTTAAGAATTTATATTACTCATGCTCATTTAATCAGTTGCCTTAACTGTGACACACAGGTTTTAACAACCAAAGCTATTAAATATTACTTAAAGAACTGAACAGTAAACAGAGTTTAATTATTAAACCCAGGGCTACAACAAACACTGATTTTCATGAGGAAAGTAATGCAGGTATTTTTCCACATGTATAAAAACAGGTGCATCTCCTTCAAGAGAAAACAGCTGCGTGGAAAGGCTGGCAGTCAGTGAAGTCAAAATTAGATCAAACAAAGATAAAAAGAGAAAGAAACTATAAGCTGGAAAACTGCAGGCAGCCGTGATGTGTGGTTTCTGGGAGCTGACTGTCTGCCACTGGTCACCAGTTCAAGCTCCACAGGCAAAGGCCAAAGCCCTGGGCCAAGGAAGGTGTTGCCAGCACTCTTGGGCTCTGACCTGCTCTGCTCCTGCCCAAGGGAAGGGGTGGTTGGTGGTAAGGTCTGCAGGAGGGTCAGTCTGCATGGGCTGTGGGTGCTGGGACCACCCCACCAGTGGGGACCTTATCCCAGGTCAGTCAGTCAGTAGGTCTACATTTGACACTGGCTCTACTTTTTGACATTGCTCTACTTCAGGCCAGCTGTCCCAGCCCACTACAAGCATGGGAAGAATGAGGATCAATATTGTAGTGAAACATTTATGATAAAGAGAAATTTAACAAAGTGAGAGGAAAGATCTCTAAGTACACAAATTATTACCAGAAACTCAGAACAAAACTTTAGATACCACAAAGGTACATAACAGCCCTGTCTCTACACTACACTTAGACCACGCAGCAGAGCGGGGTCTGTGTGTAACAAAGCAGCTATTAGTGTTTTAAATACCCAATAGGTGTGCCAAATAATATACAGGCCCAAAAGTTTAGCAACCAGTCAGCATGTGAGACCTGCACCTTAGAGTTTTACCTCTAAAACTCTCCTCTATTTTCTTTCATGCTCAGTTTCTCTTTCTACCCCTCTCCCCTTTTTGTTTCATACAGTTAACTCAGAAGCCCACACATGCCACCAAGTACAGACCCACCGATCAAAGTCTATGCATCTCTCAACATTCTTTGTGCAACACCTACAAGCCAGTGGTTGCATTTCACTGTATTTCACCAGCTGGTCAAGCACTGGAAGAAGCTGCCCAGAAGGTTTGTCTCTGTGCTTTGGAGGTTTGAGAGACCCAACCAGTCTAAGTTGGGTCCTAAGCAAGCGGGTCTGAATTCAGTGTTGAACATGCTTTGAAGAAGAAGTTGGACAGGAGACCAAGGCAATGTTCCTGGTTGCCCAGTCCCAAGCAATGCCAAAGTTGCACAGAAGGTGGAGTGGTATCAACCAACCATAATTCTCTGAAGCACTGAGGGGTGCTGCTTCCTGCTTTTTAACTGGAGAAGCTGACAGCTTTCACCATGTCCAGTCACGGATAAGTAACATGGCTAACCTTACCAATGTTTTAGTGTTGTGGAAAAATAAGGGTAAATTACAAAGGGAATGTGAGCCTGGTTGGACCTGCAGGACAAGCCACATGCTCAACTCAGAGAAGAGACTTTGGGACAGAGCCCATACTAGCAATTTTTTTTTTTCTTCATTAAAATCATTTATCTTACTCCCTTTCTCATATTCATTCGGCCATGACACTGAACTGGAATGTAGCTTGAATCAATGCAAATTGTAGCTTTCCTTTCTCTAACTCGTTTGTTGGCTTTTGCCAAGATGTTATAAAAAAATTATGAATCCCACACAACTAATCAAAGTAAACAAGCAGATGGTAAATTATGAGAGTGAGCAGCCTGAAAGACAACCATAATTCTGTCTGTTCTTCCTAGGTATCTGTGCTTAAACCCCAGCAGACAAGAGGGCAAGCCAATTACATCCACATCACTTGTAGAACTAAGCCCTCAGCCAACCCCCCTCTGCCTCTGTCCCTGCTGGGGAGCCAGCTGGCTCACTCCAGGTTTGGAGCAATACAGAGTCCTTCATTTAGGCTTTGGGAACAATCCTGAGGGCTGGGCTCAAGACTGAAATCAACAGGCTAATTTCCCACAACGGGGAGAGACAAGGAGAGAGAGGCAGAAAATAAAATCCAGTGTGAAAAAGAGCAAAACCACCACAAGACAATGTTCATGAAGTTCAGATTTTTTTTACTGAAGGATTTACAGTCTGGTTCCAAGGCTCCATTATCTACAGGTAATACTCAAGCAAACTCTGTTGTGTTTCCCCTGAGCTCTTCCTCGTGCCCAGGAGAAACTGCCTCTGTTCTCTCATATCCCCTTACAAAACTCAATGTTTTACAATGCTTACAATATTCTGAGAAGTGGAAGCTGCTTTGATGACACTTGCCACCACCACTGGGTTGGTGATGACTTTCCAGGCACTCTCCACCTTCCAGTACTCATCTGTGGTTTATACACCTTTTCTATGCTTCCAAGATTGGTTTTGTTGGGTTGTTGGGGTTTTTTTTGAGAGAGAGGGGCTTTTTTTTCTGTATTCTTGAGCAAAATAGACTCTTTGCCATCAGCAGACTTTATGGAAAGGCAAATAAATAAAACAGGTCAACAAATGCTGAGAAGAAACATATGGAGGCAGAGATAGGGAAAGGAACTCTCAAAGAGATGATGAAAAGTTCATTTTCAGAGACTCCTCAAAATTATGTCAATACTGTTACTTCAATGACATCCACAAAATCTTCAAGGAAAATGTAAGCATGAGGACAGCTCTGACAACATCACAGATAAGGGTAGCACATGCAGTGGAAGTTTGCAATCGAAAAGCATGGCAAGGGACTGCCTAAACAACAGACTCAAAAGCATGTCCCTCAGATCCTATCATATTCTCAAGTAGCTACTAAATACAGAAAACACAGGGTTATTATCAAACTGAGCTGGGTCACTCTTGCCCAAGCTTCAGAAGTTCCTTTCATCTTTGTAAGGGAAAAATTCTCATCACTATAAGGCTAAAACTAGAAGTAAACAAACTTCTACTATGTTAAGTTTCTAGCAGCAATACACAGATTTCTCTGAAGAGATCAAGGTTGATTTATTCCCCTCCCCCCTTAATCATCAGCATTTAAACAACGTTGTCCATTAACAGGCAGTAATTTGTGCTTCCCTGTACTGGACTGTCCAACCAGTTAATAAAGTCAAGTGTCAAGGATGCCATATCTACAGAATAAAGTTTAAAACACTCACAACCTAATCTCGGCTGATCAGGACATCTTCAAAACATCTGCAAGTTTTGGTGCAGTGCCCAGGAATCATAATTACTTCTGAGAGGAAGAAATTGAGATTTATTGAGTAAGACAGGGCAATACCTGGAAAAGTATGAATCTTAGGAAAGATATGCTGCTGCTAATAGCATTTCAAAACTTTATGAGAGTCAGCACTGTGGAATGGTGAACTCCAGGCATACTTTTAATGATGTTTTTGATTACACTCTATTAAAAAAAAAAATCAGCTGTCAACACTGATCATTTCCTTTTGTATAATTCATAAAGTGGTTAATTTCAGAAGCAAAAATATTATGGGTTTGAGTAATTGGCTGCTGAAGCACAGTAGGTACTAGATCTCCACATCTGGTGACTGGGAGCACGTGCTTAGCCTGCTACACACTCGTTCATAAACGCGCCGTGTGAAGGAATGTGCTTCCACACACAGGCTTTCTGCCTGAAACAGGGGAGGAAGGAAACCTCCCCAGTGAGCACAGAGGGCCTCACAATAAATATACTGCCCTGTGTACAGCAAGCAAGATGGCCTTGCCCTTCTCTAGAGGCCATATCTCTGCCTAGGCTGGGAGCAGAGCACGCGAGGAGGCTGCGTCGTGGTGAACAAACCTGTGCCTGCTGGTGGGCTGCAGTGCTGTTCTTTACAGTCCTCCTGCACCATGCCACCCCAATACAGTCTTGCTTTGCCAACAGTGTCAATCAGCCCTATATGACCACAGTCACACAAATCAGAAGTCTCTAAGGTACTAATTTTCAGCTCTGTTTCCGGGCACCTACAGATTTCTCTAGAGGAGATGGCAAATGCACTGAGACTCACAAGCACGTGCTCATTCCCACTATGTGGTTTGCAGACATGGCTCTGAGGTCCTGCTGCCTGCTGGTGGCACATGGCACTGGAAGCCAGGGAACACATGTGAGACGTGCGGATAAGCACTTAAAAGTAACTTTAAAATACACTTTGAGATCACATACTTGGAAATGGCTTTTTTTTGTAATCACATCCATTTGATAAATAAAGCTGTAATGTGATCATTTGTGGATTTGCTTTGTGTTTGTGTATTTATTCCACCATAAACACAGGACTGAATTCTAAACACAGAGGATAATCTCTCCTATGCTACTCCTTACATTAAAAAAAAAAATAAATAATCAGGAATGTGATCTTTCAAATATCTGTTTACTTAAGTATTATGGAAAGTTTAGCATTGGTCTTCTGCAAAATCCCTATCAGCTAATAACTCATTCCTGGAAAAAAATTAATAATAAAAGCAAACCTCATGCAGCAATGGATCTTGCAACTCTGAAGTGAATTCTTACTCTCACATTCAACATTTTCCATTTTTTGGTGGGCATTTGTAAAACAAACACATTTTCTAATTGCCAGCTTTGTGTGTGACTGGTGGGCTAGGAAAAAAAACCCTGGGCTTTCATTGATCACCAACAACAAAAAAATAAAGAAACCAAACTTGGCTCTGTGCAGTTTCAACCGTTTTGAATGGATGTCTGGGGTTGAGAGCAGAACCTTGTCTTCCAAACGTCATTTAGTTAACAGTTCAGCTGGAGATCCAAGATACAGAATATTTTCCAAATCATTTTCTCACAGAATGCCTTTGGAGGATTGCAAATAAACGCTATTTTAAACTTACTTCAGTGATGACATGAAACAGATGGAACTGAGCTTCTCTTCCCCTGAGCTATAAAATTAAGTTTTTGCTCTTTTTAGAGTGCTTAGACTTCATATTTGGCTTGACCTCTAGACTCAGGCTTCTTGCACACCTTACCTTCTGTGGCAGCACTTCCATTCTGCCCTGAATTCTTACCTCAAGCCTTATTTTTTAAGTACTTCACAAATACAAAGGCAGCACCTTTCCTAGCAGTGTCTCCCTGCGGGGGGGAGGTCACTGCTGCTGCTACACGGCTTAATGTCAATACATACACATCTTTTTCAACTTCAAATGGTTTCATAAAATCACTAGGGAAACCACCTCCAATTTTCAGCAGAAGAGATGGTTGTTTTGAAGCTCCTCTGCTTTCAGGCCACTTCCTAACACATCTATGCCAGTCTCTGTATGCAGCACCCTGCAACCTTCACAAGGGACAGCTCAGGCAGCAGTGCAGGTTCCTCAGCAGGACTATCTGGAGGTCATTGAGGTTCCCAGTGCTGCTGCTCTAGAACCAGGGTATCAGGCTGTCAGATTTACTAATGCTAAGTGGCCCTGTGGGAGGGCAAGGTGGGGAGTTTTCTTCACAGAAACACCTTGTTTTTCAGATTGGCCCTCCCACTGCAGCGAGGTTTGGGAAAATTTGGCTACATGCTGATTTTCATACACTACCATGTCGTGTCATTTGTTTCCTAAAGATACAGACTGTTACTCCAAGCCTGCCTCATAAACACTGCATCCATGGCTAGCATTTTCTCTGCTATTTCCCACACGAAGCACCTTTCCCAGGCTGCCAACCTCACCAGCAGGAAGATGGCTGTGCCCCAGGACCCCCACCCGCCCTGTCCACCAAGTCACAAGGAGAGTGACACATCCAAGAGCTGAAGGGTACCACACAGATTTATCTACACTGCTTTTCCTAGCACTGGAAAAAAGCTGTCCTAGTGAGATTGTTCATTAAGACAGGCAGGAATTTCTCATACTTTTATGTTCTGAGTCTCTGAACTTAAGCAATTAGAAAATGGTAATTAGTTCATTATATAGAGAAGTCCAACATTAACTGCTCGCAAGTGGCTGTCACCACTGGTTAGAGCAGAACAATTACTCTGAAGGTAAAATCATCGACCTCAATTTCCATGGGTATGTGACAACAAACACTGTCACACCAGCATTAGCCCAAGATAAATTAAAGTCTGCAGCAAGGTCCAGTGCCTTTGGAAAATACTGCCTAAAACACCAAGAGTTAGCAACCCGCTGTAATGTGTCAGTAAGCAACAATTACTTTTCCCTGATAATTAAGAGGCTTGGGAAGAGGCATGCTGCTTTGGCCCTTTCAGGAATGTTTGATCTGCATCCAACTCTGCTCATTAATGGCTTCACCAGCCCAGAGGGCCATCACATACGGGAGGAGAGACCAGGCTTCAAAAACTGACAATTAGAAGGAAATAAGTTACGGACAGGACTGGAGAAAGATACAGCCGCTGCACGCTTCTCTTGTCATGTTTGAAAGTGATTTCACAAACATTAATTGTCACTCAATAATGCTCTCCTGGGGGGAATAAACAACCCACGCCCTAGAAGCTCCTTCAGAGAAGAAGCAACTTCTGGACAAACAAGAACACCCTTTTTGGAAGCACTGCCAGTTTGGTACCCAGCTTGACTGACTTTCAGGTGTGAAGAACACACACAGCTGCTCTGAGCAGCTGCACAGATGGGTGAGCTGAGTTGAGAGCTCTGAAGGGGCCACCTCGAGGCAGGGCACCCTGAAAAAGCTGGCACTGCAAAAAATGCAGCTCTAAGCACTTCTCCAAAGTAATACAGACCCCAATTTTTTTGCTCTGATAACACGCTAGTGTGGGAGGGATTGTTGTTACTTGATTCAAACAGGTGCCAAAAATTCTGTAACAGCCAAAATCTGGAACTGCACGAGACAAGGATACACAGAAGGAGCAAGCCCTACAGGACTCTCCTGAGATAATCCCCTCTCCTCAGACAGCTCTCTAACCCCAGGTTCCGTGGGACAGCCTTTCCTCTGCTTCAGCACCTCTGCAGGGCAGGGATTGCTGCCAGCTCCTGAGCCAAGGGGACACTTCCAAAAGGAACCACAGCAAACATGCATTGCTGGACATCAGGTTGAAACTGTGTGGTTCCAAATTATTCAAGCCTGCAACAAAATATTAAGTGGAAAAAAAAAAATAAAATATATATATATTTGAGCATTTCATTTTTATAAGTGAACAGAGTGATTCACAGAAACTTTCTGGGGTGGGAGGTGAGGGGGCAAAGAAAATCTGAGAGTTTAAGTCACAGAAGTCAACAAGCAGGAGGAAACTGGGAAAAGAGCATGCAAGAGTTAGGTCCCATGCTGCCTCAGCCATAAATTATCCTAAAAGTAAATCAGCTGCCAGGAAAACATTTTAAGTTGCCAGCCAGCACGAGGGCAGAGGAAACCACCCCGAAAAAGATGTATCACAGCTCAAAACAACACTTATTCCACAACAGCTCTCAGTGGAAAGGGGCAGTAAAAAAAATTGAGTTCTGAATAAGTGCAATTTCCAATAGGGCCCCAGCAACTTGTCACTCATTTTGTTAAAACTTCTGAAGCTAGCAGGATAGTGGGTCAGGGGAGAACTGGATTCCCCTTCTGCAGGTGCAATTTTGCATACATAAAATTCATTCCAGATGCAAAACTGGGTATTTGTCCATCTCTGTAATCCAAACCTGTAGTTTGACTGACGTTTGCTTGCTGAAATTCCCACCTGCAGTTCAACTGTGGGTTAAAAATGGGGGAGGCCTCTTGAAAATCTGTGCCAATCTGGGCTCTGTCCCACAGCCACACATACAGTGATACACTGGGGCACGAAAAAATAAACCCTTGTCTTGACCTTACACAAAGTATTTTAGGCATATAATTTATGTCTGCCAATTATTTGTGGTAGATGAAAATATTTTTTCAATTATAAATTACCCTGAAAGAGAAGAAAATCATCTGGAAAGGTCTTTTGTGTACTTGCAAACACAGAATTCTGAAAAAAGATGAAGTCTTTGGGGATGTCAAACTGTTTAAATTCTTGATAAATCACATTTCCAATTACATTTCCCCCCCTGCCCCAGCATGCACAGCCTTGGAATCCGAGGAAAGCTCAAGATACAAAACTTCCGTAGACGTAATCACATCTCACAGTTGGCTCTAAATCAGTGTAGCAAGTGAGGTTTTCTGCCTGGGATCTTTTCAATTAGTTTACATCATTCCTAAACATCTAACACTCTCTGAATTGAAGCTTGGCATGAGAAGCAGGATCCCGGTGCAGGGACACACCAACCGTGCCATCTGGGGCTTAAGCATCACCTGAGGCTGGATTTTTCTAGAAGCCACAAGTGCCCCAAGCCCAGTGGTCACAGCCCTGGGCAGGACCCCAGGAAAGCTCCATGCACAGCCACAGGAACCTAGATAAACATTTTCTCAAATAGGCCAAACTTTTCTATTTAGTTTTTGACAAGATGAAGCTGAAAGAGGAAGCAGCAAGAAAAAAATTGTTACTGACACTTGTAACTGCAACAGAGTAAAAACAACCAGTCCTTTGTTGTACATATGGAACACCACCAAAGAGACAGGTAAACCACTACAAAAAGAGTCTCCATTTGTTGCTATCTGAAAGTGAACAGCTCTTGGCAGCACTAACTCCCTGCAGTTCACTCAGCCTCACTGGCCATATTCTCCAGTGTCCCACTCCAGTTGCTCTGGAGAGCAGAGGGATGCTCCACAGGGAGTCACCAGCATCTGCTCTGCAAAGAAGGAACACTACGGTCTCAGTCACCAAACCTCCACTTCACTTTTGCTATGTACACTGGCCAAGAACTGTAGCATGTCAAAAGAGCAGCTGAAGCATCCCCAGCTGTACCACACTGCTCAGGCCGTGCTCAGCCTCACCGCTGGTGGCCAGCAGACCCACACCCCAGGTGAACTCAGCTCTACCTTGCAGGGACTACGTGTGAAGCAACTAAGAAGCTGGCAGTTGATATAGGACAAAAGGATTTCTGATGTTGGAAGCAGGATTCAGAATTGCAGACTCTCCAGAGTAGTTCAGGGAAACAAAATTTCCCCTTGTGAAAATGGGTGGCTTTGACACAGCCAAGAGCACTTTGGTGAAGAGGCCAAGGATTGCTGTTCAGAAAGACTCTCCAGAAGAGTGAGAATTAATTAATTAGATAAAATATATATATATATATATCTAAAAACAAGATTTAAAAGGTTAGCAAGCTAGAATGAGACTCAGGCTATGAAAACAATGGATGTAACACAGAGAAACAGGTCACAAGTTACCCACAATGGTGCTTCTCCTGCAGGCAAGCTCTGCTCGTTCTGAGCATGGTAAATAGTCACGAAGACAGTCAGACAACCATTCCTGCCTATATCTCCTTCTCCCACCTGCTTAGATGTGCTCCTGTCACAGCATCCCTCAGCCCAGCTATGCCTGATGATGTCCCAGCTGCAGAACAGTCCATCTTCAGGGCAACAGATCCTGGTCATGCAGGAAGAAGGGAAGAGGTTTTCTCGCCGCCAGCAGCAGTGCCGGGCACACGCGCTGACAGCCCCGTTCAAACCCCCTGGTTAGAGCAGCACCACTCCAGCCAGCACACCCTCTGTGGTCATTTTGTATCTTGGACTTGGAAAAGCTACAGCCCAGGTTTGGTGCACTGGGAACTCATCAGGACTTTATGTGTGCTTCCCATCAAAACACAGCCTAGCCAAAAAGAAGGTGAGAGACAGGAGGCATATCCTGGAATTACAGAGGTTTTTGAGCCCACCAACACTGTTCCATATAAGAGGTTTCTGCTAACAATTACTCACTCCATTAACCATATTGGGTTTCGTGGACAAAAGGAAGCAGACCCAGCAAATCTCCTGTTTCCTGGCTTAACTCTGTGCTGATCAAACAGGCACACCAGTAACAGCACACCACTGGCCATTTCATGACTGGCAGCAAGGCTCCTGCTCCTGATGCTGACAAAAGACACAACTTCAAGAGCTAAGTACCTTTTTTTATTCCTCTAAATGGATTAGAAATCCCCCAGTGCAGAGGGTACAGTCTCAGGGCTGGCTGCAGCAGCAAGGTGATGCTGGAGGGAATGGGGATAGAGGGAGGAGGAGGAGGCTGCACCCACCAGTAGATGCTCTCCCATGTTAGCAAGTAAATTACTACCGAGTGATGCTAATGGGAATAATGTGGAGCTACTGTGTGTCCCACACACACACTCAGGAGGTTCAGGGCTTTTACAACTGTCTAAGAAATCACTTCCAAAATTAACAATTTCTACAGACATTGTGGTTATTAGGCTAGAATATCCAAACTATTCTGGGGGCCACTGCACATTAACTTTTGGCAAGTGGCAACTTTTTTAAAACAAAACCATTCTAAATAGATAGTATTGAAAGCAGCATCCGTGTTGCTTGAGGCATCTTGTGTGTGTGTATAAACACATCCTAAGAGGTGATTTTGCTCCAGTAAGCTTTCTGACTCCATCAATCAGGCAGGCAAAGGGTGGAGAGGGAGCAGAAGCACAAACCTGTGAAGACACTTAACCAAAAAGCACAGAACAGCTCAGCAAAAACGTCAGTAATAAAATCTTGGTCTCCTGATTCCCAGCCAAATATCCTATCTGCTAGACCATACTACTCCCACTTGTTTGGAAACACTACTCACATATGTGGACCCATGAGATGATTTACCATTGGAAATGTGCACAAGGTCTGACAGGCTGTATAACTTTAATGTTTAATAAAAAGAGAAGTAGCATTTCTTTAGAGGATGGACTTTGGAGCTACTTTTCCACTGAACACTACTCCT
>NW_009951862.1:1237378-1245797 GCF_000747805.2 Chaetura pelagica | reverse complement strand
AATTAGTGTCATCTAACAGACTGTGTTCCCATCCTTTTCATCAGCTTCAGGCTGTGAAATCACCTGAGCTCTCTTTGCATCACACTGCCCACGGATGACAAAGCCAGGAGAACAATATTTGCATGTCCATTTTAAGCAGCAATATGCCTGTAAATCCAAGGCTACTCTTAAGTCCTTTGAATTTCTTAGGTGTTAAAGATTCTTCTTGAGCATGAGAATGATGACTGAAAAAAATGAGAAAAGGACTAGAGGGAATCACCTTGGCCACCAGGGCCAGCCCCTCAGGATCAGAGACAAACACATGGTGGGTAAGACAGGCCAAGCCATGGCTGAGTCCCAGAGGGCTTCCAGCACTGCTGCCTTGCTGAGGCTGCCCCATGTGCCTGCCACCACACCTCTTGCCCTCTGCAGGGCAACGTCCATATCCAGCTGCAGTGGGGATTAAGCTGGCAAAACCTGCTGAGTTTGACCTCCTAGGCTGTCCAGGGATGGAGCTCCACGGCAGCCCTTCCCCTGTGGTTTGTGTCCTTGCAGCAGAACCATTGCACAGTCGCTGCTTGGCGCTGAGCTTGGTGGCTCCAGGCTCTCTGGAGCCCTTGTCCTGTACCTGGTTCCCTGTGCTACCACCACCACCTCCTGCACTGCCCCTCTGACTCTGGCTGGGTCTAGCCTGGCTGAGGGAGCACACAGATGGAGTCATCCCCTAATAGGGCAGCTCGAGGCTGGGGTGGAGCACATCTGCCTGCTCTGCAGCCCACACCACCACCTAATCCTCTGGGAACGCCAGGCAGAGGTGGGCTGGAGTGCCCCAAAAGGAGACCACGCATTCCTGGGAACTGACCTGGACTGGGACTCCAGCTGGACCCCCACTCCTCCAGTTTTGATGCCTAGTTCAAAAGATGGGTGCCTGAGAATAGCCACAGCTACCACCCAAGGAGACCAAGGGTATTTCCAGCTTGCTCAGAGCATGTGCTGGCTGCACGCAGACTTGTAGAGACCAGGGAGCCCTTCCTCCACAGTCATCAACATCTGCCATCACCAACAGAGAAGCCACAATCACAACACAACGCCTGTTTACACACAGGAGGTGAATGCTGAAACCTCCCTGACCCAAACACTTGGAGCTGTACTGGATAGGCTAAAGGGAAAAGCTCTGCTTCTCCAAAGCACAGCCTGCATTATTTCCAAAGCACCTCCAGCAAAATAAAAACCATTTTTTAAAATTTCCCAGCCCTACTTCTGGTTAAAAAATAAAAGATCGACATGGAAACCCAGTCTTCAATTGACATTAATAGGATCAAGATGCACCCCTGAACTGTTGCTATCAGTGACAGCAGAGCTGAAGCCCACATATACAGAAGAAGTAAATGAGAAGCTCAGCAATCACAGTAAATTCTTCCTGAAACATACAGCAGATTTGCAAGCTTTTAAGGATGTGAATTAAGAATAACAAGCCCTTGTTCTTAGATAAGGAAAGACAAAGCAGCATGAGATCAAAGGCAACATCTGAAAGTGGGTGATTATTTTTAATAGTCTGTAACTCTAAAATAACACGAGCATTTTAAGACCTATCATTTGCTTTAAGTGTAGCAACTTTCAAGCCAAATAGATTTTTCCAGCTGAAGTTCTAGCTACGTTTTAGGAAGCACCTTCAGTCTGAAGAAACTGCTGCTTTTCATAATATGCACGTCTGATTTCAGTGACAGTGCTCACTTTTTGCTTATGGTCTTTGGTTCCAAAAGAGAACCTGACATAGTTGTCCCTATTTTCTGTTCAGCTGCCCTTGCCACTTTTGGGAAGTTTAAGTTTTCTGGCAAGTTTTCCCTCGACATGCATTTAAATCAAGAGTGACTGATGTCTCAAACAAAATCTGCTAACAAAACAGGACACTCTCTTCACTCGGTAGGACTGATGCTAAAAAGCAATTTTCAAAAGCAAGTCATCAACTGTCAGATCAGGTCTCTCACTTCCTTCTCTGTCCTGGTTCACCTCAGGGTATCTTGAAGGGTCAGGGTTTTGCAGAATTTCTTTCTACTGGCAGCTCTGAGGTAAAAATACAGCTGCAGCAAAACTTAGTTAAAAGCATATTTTTGCTGAAGATGGTTTAGTGATATCAAGTGCTTGGATAGTAATTAAAATGAAAACAGGGCATCTCAGGAGGAGAGAAGGATACCTGCTGTGCCAGGGAAGCTTCTCCACAGTAGGCCAATTAACATGATTGCCTTTTTGCCTCAGTGAGTTGAGCTCAAGAAAAGTGCAACACAGAAGCTGACACAGATGTCAGCTGGGAATGGCAACGCCAAAGCCTACAAACACAGGGATAAGGTAGACATTTAGGTTAGCACAGAAGCCACTGACCTTCAAAGAAATGGTGACTTGTCCTGAGTAGAGGCAACCTTCAGGTGGAAACATACCATATTTGTGTGTACTTTGGCCCATCTTCAGGGCCAATGTACTAAGTTTTTATACATCTGTTATTAAATATATTAGAAAATAAAGACTGGCCAGGGAAAAGCCTCCCACTATGTCTTTGTGTTGTGATAGTGTCAATAGAGAGGTCCTAACCAACAGAAGTCACTGCACTTTGTAAGGAGGTATCAGAAAGTGGTACCTGTCAGGAAGACAACCAAGTTGATTCAGCCTTGTCCAAGGATGTGGTGATCCTGAAAGTCATAGCAAGTCTCACCAGTATCAACAACCAGAGGCTACAGGAGCAGATGTAAGCTCCTGCACAGAACCTCCTCTGAACGTAGGTGTGGGGGAAACGAGGCTGGAGTGACTCAGGTAGAAACCTGAGTCAGGAGAATTTTACCTGTACAAATGCAGAGGGAAAGGCCCAGCTCAACAATGTCAGGTGAAAAGACTCTGCAGAGCACCCTCGTGGCATAAAAACAGGGCTGAAGTCCAAGACAAAGCCCAGGCCACCTACATACACAGACCACTGTGGAAACATGCTGCCATCGTAAACAAGAGGAAAGAAAAGTTCTCTCAGCAAACTGTGGGGGAATTTTTAGGAACAGGAAAGGCAAATACACAGAGGAATAGGAAATAAATCACATATCTAGTAACAGTTCTAAATATTGGTTCCCCCTCAAGAACACAGGTACAATACCTATTTTTCTATAAATAAGCCATTGACTGAAGCCACCTGAACAACTGGCCACTTGTTCCCAAGTAGCTGCAGCTCTCATGAATCAGAAGCACTTGCCCTTGGCCCAAGAATGCAGCTGGCATATGGTCTGCACCTGGCTCCAGCACAGCTTCCCCAGCACCTGCTGCCAACAGAAACCAGCATGCAGAACCTGAGGTCTTGTGCTGTCTTGATCAAAAGACATTTATTCCCACAAAAATCACCTCCTTCAGTAAGGGTGGAAGGTCTCCAAGTTTCACAGCTTGGCAATACAGAGCTAAGCAGCCAAGTGCCAGGACATGCTCTGCAGGTACCAGTGGCCCATCTCAGCCACAGCATCTCCCTCCTGCCCACACAGCCCTTCCTCCTCTGGAAGATCCCTCCTTTGCACCCCCACCCCCTGGGAGCCCCAGCAATGAGGACTTGTTTTCCCTTGTTGTTTCATTTGTATTGCTGAACCTGCTCACCTGCTGGGAAACGAAGCACTAATGCAGCTGAAAGTCAAAAATTCTATATCCATCTCTGACCAAAAACTTAGTAAACACCGAACAAAGGTGAAAAACAAAAATCCCCAGAACACAGCCACCTTAGTGGGTCAAGAGACAAGGGTCAGGGTACTAACAGCCCCTCATCACCCTGAACCGAGATGCCTGTCCCATCTCCAGCCACCCTCTGCCCAATGGCCCCAGAAGCTCAGGCCCAAGCTATGTTGCATTTGCATGGTGCTTGGCCTCAGAGCCTTCTGACACAAACCTCTGACCTGCCTCATATCTCTGCAAGCTGCTTGGGTGACCATAGGGTTATGGGTGACCCTGGTTATTGTCACCAGCCCTACTGTGCTGGTTTTGCTTAGGTTCTGCTGGAGCACCAAGCCAGGGAGGTCCCTGCCTTGCCTGCTGTGCTGCCACCAGCAGCTCCAGGCTCCCTGCCTTGGCAGAGATGCTCCCGACTCCTGCTGCTCCTTGGCACCTACGGGAAATCATCAAGGGGAATTTACAAACCCAAAAGGATTTATCAACAGCTTCAAGTGGTTCACCTAAGATAAAAAGTGATACCTGTGGCCGAGGAGGAAAACCAAATCTGAGCTTTTGCAGCTCGAGTTCTAACACATCCCTGCCTTGCAACTCTTTGCTCTTCCTGCTGTCACCCCCAAGCCTGCTGAGCTGCCAGATGTTCAAAACCACAGCAGGCTTCATGGCTGCAAACTCACTAGGGATAATTACTCCATTACAAAACAGAGTTTCATTTTATTTGAGATTGTGGACTGGAACATGATCTGCGTATTTTATGTGCTTTTCTTTCTTTGGCATGAGTTCTCTGTGCATGACATGTAAACACAGTATAGTTTGCAAATTCCTTCAACAATTGTGTAAATTGTGTCTGTGCAACAGTAAACATTCAATCTGATGCCACCTGTTTCTCTCAGCAGCAGTTTATACACTTCTTTGAGAGAAAGGATTTCAACAGGAAACTTTTCAGTGACTGAAGGTAAACTGTAAGTTTCCATCTGCACCTATGAATCCCACCACTTAAACCTCTCAAAAATAAATAAAGCTTCAGAAGAGGCAGCCAGCAGAAGCACATTGCATATTCAGATGGGCACACTATAAGCAACAAGTCCCAGATTCACACCCGAGAGATGCTTCCTCCAAGTACACAGACATTTTAGCCACTACCCAGCAAGTCTTCTCTTCTCCCCTCCCCTTTGGGCTGTAATGAGAAAAGTCCACAAGAACTGTTCAAAGATGATGCAAAATGTAGCATGTGATCCCTTCGCTGATATCAAGCCCTGATTGCTCTTGCTGAGGTGAGGCAACACAGACACAAGTGCACGTGGGCCAGGGTGCTGCCAGAAGGAGATGGACAGAGGCAAGGGGAGCTCAACAAAATGCTGATCACACACCCCTGCTGCTGCCAGAGGAACTGAGCATTGCTAGTGCTAGATGAGCCTTTTTTCCTTTCCCTCCCCACCAGACACAACAGAAAGCAATAACCTGCTGGATGACAAATCCCAAGGGCTTGGAGAGCAGGACTCATGCATGTGCTCATGCATGGTGCCCTGGGTAAGCTCCAAACCTGGAAAGAGCTCAGAGCCTCTCCAGGCTCCTAAGCCAGTGATGGGACCAAACAGTCCAAACCCTGCTCAATTTACAGTTGATGGCAGCCACTTGGCTAGAAATTCATCTTATCTCTCACTCTCCCTCAACCAGGAATTGTGGCATAAGCACCTTTTAAACCTGTAGTTTTTTACTTTTTTAAGAATTTAGCATTTGATGAAATACAATGCTAAATAAGCAAAAGAATTACCCCTAGCTATTAAACCTGGAGTCCTTTGTTTTGTTAAAGAAATACCAGCTCCAAGTACTAAGTCTCTAGGTAAGCCTGCAGGATATTCCAAGTGATTAACCCCTCCGTCACACTTCCCTGACCTCCAAGATGGATCAGCTACATTTTCTACAAGCATTCCTTCAGATCTTCTGGCAATACTAATGTTCTGTTCTCACTTGCAGGAGCAGAGTTCTGCATCTGTTCTGGGACACGTGCAGGCTACAAGCCAGGGTAATAAATTGCCCTTTAGCCTTAGGAAAGTCATATCACTTATCTGGATGCTCTACCCGTGTGCTGGAGACAACAATGCTGACCACAGCTATTTTACACGTGTTCTTTTAAGATCATTTAGAAGCAAGGCCTGGCTGTAGGCCCCAGTACAGTTCCCAACACAGTCATTCTGAAATGTTGCACATAAAAGGGATTATACAGGAAACCTGAAAGAGCCCTCAGAAACCAAGCATAAAGACCCCAAACACAAACCCTGCAGAGCATGCAAGAGAGAAGTCATGGGCTCTCCCTCTAGAGAAAAAATTGCTGAAAACTGTGCAAACTGCACTTTTGATGGAGGGATTGCTTAGGTTCATACTGTGCCAGAGCATAAGACTGCCATGTCTTGAAGCTAAAAGAATGGAGTCTAAAACTCAAATCTTGGCAGCTACCAGGACAAGGGGACCACGCCCTCAGACAACATAAATCAGCATAGCTTCTGAGCAACAGCTTCCAGTTATATATCTGCAGATTTTAACCCAATTCCCTGATGAGTGGCTGAGAGAAGTGAGTGCACAACCTGAACTGCAAAGCTGTGCATGCAGTTATCCCGACTGGAAGGTGTCCTCAAAAGCCATTGGTACTGGCTGGCTGGCAGCACTAACCAGAAGCTCTGTCCATCACCAGCAGGGAATGCACAGACTGATGGGCAACCATGCCTACCATGAGGGTTTAACCTGTGCCAGTGGTGACATAATCTTCATCTAGACTATGTGGCAACTTCAAAGGACTGCTGTTTAAAAGGGATTGGGAAAAGTTTGCTGTCCTCGAAGATCAGTTCTACTTCGGGTGTGGGGCAAAAGATGATGATCTAAAGCATTCCAGAAAGAAACAGGCTTCAAAGATAATCCTCAGAAAGAAACACCAGATCAAAATGAATCCTTCCCTCCAGCAGAAGCTGCAGTAACTTCAGTGAGAGCTCAGCCCGGGCTCAGGAATTAAACTTTTGTCCCACAGTGTGGAAACAATGTCCTGTACCTTGCAGTGTAACCACTTCATCTGGTGCTATAAAAGGCCTCCATTCTGTATTACCAGTCACGATTGCCAGTCCAGATTTGGAGGCTACACTGCTCTCCTTCAGAGGTTCCACATTAGTGAGGTCATTGATAATCAATGCAGGAGGAGAGATCATCCTGCTGCTGGGCTGCAACCATCTGTTTGCCAGAATACTGAGCTCTGCTGAACAAATTTTTCCATGTTAACGAGCTCTCTGCTCTTTATTTGGTGGCCATGAAACCCTCTGGGGCTTTGCTTATGCCCATCAAGCTTGTGATATTTAACAAGTCTTACATAAATAAACAAACCCAAAAGCTACATCACAAGAGTGAGTCAGATGGAGGAAGACATGCCAGGAAAAGTATGGACACGTAAGCCCTGTTATCATCCTGCAAGAAGTGGTGAGGGTTGAGGTTGGTCTAAGGTTGGACTTCACGCAGTCACCTAAAAAGAAGTCCAAAGAAACTGATATTTTCACTTAGGTACAGGCTTGTTAACATGTGGGAGGCCATTTCCAGCCCTTGGCAGAAGGCAGCAGGTGCCTGACAAACCCCACGCCTGTTCCTTTGAAGGAGCATTACCAAGAATGTTTTCAACCCATAGAGACATGGCAGGAAACTACTTTTTTTTTTCCAGAGGAACTAAGACAGATCTGAGGTGAGGGATGAGGTCTCCCCTTCCCCTTCTGCTTATAGCCACCGTGTCCTCTTCTGCTAAACTGGACCTACAGACAGCAACACACAGGGCTGAGAACATGTCTACAGTAGCCTCTTACTGCCTATGCACAAGCTTCTCACATGGTTGAGGCAGTAATTTTGAAACATCTTCCACAATGCTGGTGTGCAGGAGGTGCAGTTTCATATTTGGCAACACATCCCGCCTAGTACAAATGTCTGGTCTCCATGAGAACAATGTAGAAAAAAACCACAAGGTTTGGCTCCTAAATCAGACTCCAGCTCAGCAGTAGTCAAACCATGTAAGCCCCAAAAGGCTTCGCAGCCAAGACCATGAAAATCTGGCTTTTGTGTCTGCTCAGGCTTTTAAATTAAAGAATGTATTTGCAGAGCAGCCATGGTGGAACTACACACGGAGGGCTTTTCACCAAAATAGTAACAGTTATTCAAGAAAAGGGGGAAAAAAGTTTAAAAATAAGAGAGAAAAACCTTTAGGCAAGACTATAAGAATGATATGGAAAACATGTCTGAAACAACACACTTCTTAACTGTTCTAGGCAGCTAAGAATAACTTCCAAGGAAGGCATTTTCCTCTTTCTAGGGGCCACATGGAAATGACAGCAACAAAAATATAAGTGTTAAAGAGCTGAAACTTGTGCACTTCCCATTAGTCATTTCCATCTTCAAGTATCAATTAAATACCATTCTCATTTGGTGAAGAATAATTTACTCTCCCAGCGAGAAGGCAGAAGCTGGCAACTCCTCTGTACACCTGTTATTATGCATGACAATGAAATTGAAATATTTAGGGAATTTGGCAAGTCTGCTCTGCTGAAACTCTGCTGGTAGCTGTAACTGTGAACCGTGTAGATGAACGCTGTTCCTGCCTGCTAGAAAAACATTGCTGCACGCAAGAAAAAACTACTGGTGGCCAGCAGCTGGCCTCTCAAGTACCAAAAACATGCACTTGGTGATATTTGGTCAGATGGCACGGGTGCTGAGGCTGTTGTTATTCAGCAGG
>NW_009951862.1:1227641-1236834 GCF_000747805.2 Chaetura pelagica | reverse complement strand
CAGTGAAAGAGCCCAAGAATGCCCCCCTCGCAAGCCACGTGCGCTGACCTCCGTGGGTGAAGTGCAGAGCGCTGTTTATTCAGGTGCAATAATACAAATCTCGGTGGGTTGCTCTGCATTGATAAAACAAAGAGGATTGCAAAGAATGCGCTCCATGAGTGACTTCCCAGCCCTGCTCGCGATCTCAAGTGACAGCCAGAAGCAAAATTATTGTCATCTGGGGCCACTGAGCACAGAACCTGAGCAGCTTTTCGAAACAGGGAAGTTTCGCGGTGCTGCAGAGTGTTACTAGGATGTGGGGAATAACACAGGGACCCCAGGGAGGGAGGTTTTTCTCCCTAAAGAATTTATTTCAGCCTTTCTAACCTTTTCATGTTAAAAAAAAAAAGCAGGAGAAGCTGGTAATAAAAGGCAATTTCTGTGTACAAGTGGTGTTGCCACGAGCTAGCTGCCCTATTAGAGCAGAGGGAACTGAGCGCATCCGAGCACCATCAGTGACCAGAGCTTGTGTCATGAATTACTGTTTTTAAGATCAGAGAATTTATGCTCCATATGAAGCACTATGAGCATGTGAGGGGAGATTAAATTACTACAATTCTCAGAAACATATTTCTTACCATGAACAACAGAAACCAGTGCAGACACCTCAGCATCAACAACACCCTAGGTATGAAAAGCAGTCTAAGTGTGACCTCAATGCACAGAGGCTTCACCACACACCCACACCTGATGCTACTTTTTTGTAAGTGATCTGTCTTGCATTTCTGACCTGACCAAGTGACTGCAAGCTACAGAGTCATTAGGTTATTTTAACATCATCCATATGTTGAATAACATCTCCGTCCCAGGGTTTTGAAAAGAAAATACCTGAAGGACCTGTGGTTTCCAAGCAACACGGTGTTTTTTCCAGGAAAACTATCTAAAATGAATATCACTGATCATTTTCAGAGAAAATTATATTCAGCAATGGCAGGCAGTTTTTCTATCAGTGGATCAGAGACACATGCTAGCTGCAGGTGAGCTGTTGTGCTACACCTGCCCTGTTTCCAAGAGCACAGAGAGAGAAGGTGAGCCCAAGGCAGCTCCAGGTATCCTCACCCATGCCCCTGCTCAGGTGATGGGATAGAGCCACTCTCTGGGTGCTTTCAATTGGACTCCCAGTCTTAGAAACTGGCCATCACTGGTTTCCACAAGTGTGGCACATCTGCATTTTTTGTGTCTGTCATGACTTTCTCATAGCCCTTGCACCATGGAATCAAAAAAGAGAAGACTGTCCAGAGAAACAGCTCAAGTCAGATACTGGACAGAACCTGTGCCAACCACAGGAAAAGGAGGTAGCAACCGAATAACCAAGGTACCTTCAAGGCATTCAGTAAAGGACCCCTACTCAGAGCATAGCAGCATTTCTGCAATGCCTGGATTCTTCTGCTGTCACAGCTATGCATCTAACACTACCCAAGGTGGACACTGACAGTAAACTGCCCTTTCCTGACCCTGGCAGTTTTGGATGCATCTGGCAGATGAGCACTTCTCCGAAGGATTTGGTTAATCCTACTGCTGGCAATACCTGACTCCCTCAGGTCACAGCTCTCCCCACAGGAGCCAGGTGCTTCAGTACCTGCTCAGTTGTCTTTCTCTTTTCTCTGCAGGACACTTGTCCCCCACCAGTCACAGTGCCCCCCACCAATGCTGCTGTACAGCTCTGCTCAGTGGATATCTTAGACTTCCTTGTCAATGCTGTCACCAACATCTCTGTGCACGAGACCGTACATAAAATTCTCAGCCCAAATAAAAATCTCTCAGATGAGCAGCAAAGACTCATCATCAACCTAAGACATTCAATACTTGCTGATACCTTCACTACTTACAGAGATAAAAAAGGGAATTTCACCTTTCATGCTCCATGAAAGCACAGATCCACCAACCAGCTCTGATGGAACACAGAGCCAAAGCATCAACACCCTGATCAGAGACCTTTGGACAAAGGGCTGCTTGACCAACATCTGTTTTTCTAGAAATACTACAGAGTAAGCTAGGAAGCTATGCATACCTTGCTGCTATATGTTTACCCCAGACATGTCAACTCCTCATTGTTGTTTTGTTCATTAGTTCTTTGCCATAAACTTCAGCAAAAGTGTTGGTTATGTGAGGAGATGACTCAAAGACAAGCTATAGATTCAGCTTCACCCCCTGATCCACCACTTAACAAAGCTATCCCAGTAGCTCAGGTGGAACAGGACTGGGTTGCTTCTTTCTGCATTCAGTGCACTTCATTGTGGAGAACCATGTGGAGAACCTTCTATGCTTTTGCATAGAAGGGACTGCCCCATCCTTAGATTTAAAAACAAATGCCAGATATAAAGTATCAACCATGTTTTCATAACATGAACTCATATTTTGGCAATAGTTTGGAGTTCTCTTATAAACAGTTTGCACATACTAAGGCATCTTAGTTAACTCTAAGTTTGAGGACAGCTGTTGTCAGAGAAGAGCAAGTTTTGGTGCCTGCCTCTTGCAGTCTCCTCCTGCTAGGAAGAGGGTTTGCAGTCTGAAGGGATGACAACCACACTCCCCAAAGGTCAGCCAGGGACTCCAGGACCTTGCTTAGGAGTAAAGCCCAACAGATTTCAGGATAAGATGAGAATACACTAAATAAAAGCAGCACAGTTAGCTCCAGCAATTCTGAACACAACTATTTCTTCAACAGGGCCCTGAGCATAAAGCCCTGAACTATACTTAAAAATCAAGTCACCATCCTGAAGAAAAAAGTTAAAGAAACTGGAGACTACCCATGGCAGAAGGGCTGGAAGCAGATGAGCTTGAAGGTCCCTTCAAATCCAAACCACATTCTATGATTCTATCAAACAATGATACAAAAAAATCCTCTTAAAAGACATCTTCCTGTTTGTCTATGTGAGTCTGTCTTTTGCCTCTCAAAAACAGACCTACTGCATTTCTGAGTCACAGTGGAGTTCAGGCATGTCCATCTGTCTTTAACAGGAAAGAAAACTGCAGAGACATCAGACACAGCAGGACCCTGCGATCCTGTTTCTGAGACAGGAGTGTGTAGAAAAGCTGTCAGATGAACTGGGTGTTCCTTTGTCAAAGCAGAGAGGCCCCAGCACTAGGAACAAATGTTCCCAGCTGGAAGTTTATCAGAAAACTTGAGCCACCTCCTGCCTCATCCCCTTGATGGCTGTCAGAAGGAAGGGCATTTGAAGAAAAGCCCAGATGATCCCTCTGCTCATTTCCAGTATAAGGAATCTGTCAAGGAATCAATGTCTCTCTTCTAATTTTACTTACTCCACTATCAATCTAGATCATGAACACTAATGAGGGTAAAGTAACATCAGCATGGGGCTTGGAGAGGTAGCATTCTGTGACAAACATTCCTCAGACACAAGGAAGGTTTGGGAAATTTTACCCGTGCTGTTGCTGCTGGAGTCTGAATGAAGCCATCAAATGCAGTACATTTGTGTTCAAAAGATAAAAACAAAGAAGCAAAGGAAACAAGGAACCCACACAGCAAGTTTCTAAAGATACTTGCATTTTGACTGATTTCAATTAATTCCTTTTAATAAGAAGAGACATCTCTTGAAAATAAAAATCACTGCTTTTCATAGCCTTTTTTTTTTTCCATTAGGAAAGAAGAAAGAGAGGCCCAAATTCTATGGTGGTCAAAAAATGCAAGAGAAATAAGCCTGTAACATAACCCTCTCTTTCACTTAGGCTGAATGGTCAACAACATGAAATGCATCATTATCAAACCATTGTTCAGACACCAAATGTGCATACACACCTGAGAGCATTCATCAAGATACATTTCTGCTAAAAACAGCCCACAACAAAGAAGGTTTTGAAAGAGAAGAAATGGTACATCTCGCTGTGTAAAGCACACTGGCACTGGGAAAAGATGACTGGAGTTGTTTGATATGAATCCAAGATACAGGCATTTTAATAATGATGTTTGGTAAAAGTTTACCTGACCCACTACATAGGCATTCAGACTTTATTTATTTCACCTCTCGTGTGTTTAGGAGGAGAATTATATAGATCAAGAAAGCAAAAGAGCTGGCAGAATTCAAAGACTTCATAGCACTATTGGGTCATGTGGAAGGTGCTTTCTCTACATCTGGATATAGGAGGAGAGGTAAATCACAAAGCTAAAATACCTCCTATTGATGGTTTGAATAAGGCCAACTAATGCTGAGCTGAACACATATTCTATCTTCATTAAGTTCACTGGCCTACATATAAGTTACCAATTACAGTAAATTAAAAGCACTTGCATTGCCAGCTCTCACTTCATCATTCAGAGTTGTGTTCTTTCAATAATCACACCCAGCATGTTTGACAGAAACAAAATGAGAGATTCCACCCCAGTTAAAATGCTTCCTTTTGCCTGTGGAAATGACAGCTTCTATAAAAGTGGCTCTTCTTCAGCAAAATAAATCAAAAAGTGCAAACTACTCTTAGCAGAATAACCCTCACTACTCTCCTTAGTCTTCTGGCAGCTTCAGGTGACTTGGCAGAAGGCTGATCCCAAGGGACTACAGAAGAATATGACTTGCATTTTGAGCCCATTGTTTCACACTTGCCTGCTGGTGACTGACTCATCCCTGGGAAGTGATTAAAAAACATCTCTTGATTAATATATTAACCTTGCCTATTCTTACGCAAAAAAACCAAATGTATACTCAGCACCAGTTCTGCAGGGATGAGTTCCTGGTCCTGACAAAGCACCAACCTGAGCCTTTGCAGAGGGCTGAGGGGACAAGCTGGTGCATTTTGTAGTCACCAGAGGAGAACTGGCAGAAGCACAGCACACGAGGCAAATGGGGACTCACAGAATGGTTTCTCACTCAATAGCTACAATATCAGCAGAAGCACAGCAGCTGTCTCTGTCTTTAATAGGTATATATAAAGAAGGAACAGCTCACAGTGGAACAGGACACACCCACAGCTCACAGTCTGAATGGGACCACCAGGGAATTGAAGGCTTCAACCCAGGTGAGCTGTTGGATCAGCCACAAATACCACCTGTGATCCCAAACTTGGAAAGGAAGCTGAGACACTGCAGAGTGACTTTGAGCTCAGGAAGTAAAACAATCTCTAGAAGGCAAAGAGCTGCTTGAGTCAGAGACAGGTAAAGTGTATTCAGGAAAGTTAAACTTGTTCTTCAGTTGTTGACACTGTTTTTCATGCCACACAGTAAAATTTCAACTATTTTAAACAAGTCCTTTACATAAGTCTCTGATTTTGTTAAATGCACTAACAGCAGCTCAGTTCCAAACTACATTAACTGCTATAACTCTGCTGATTTGATCAATTCAAACCTATTTTGGAAAGAAACCTTGCTATTTTTAATGATTCTGAGCCCCACAAAAGACTCCCAAACAAGGACTGAAAAGGGATGAACAAAGTTCTGTGCAAGTATTAGTGTAGTTCTTGCTATTATGCTACCCAGTAACAGCACAAGAACATCCCTGAGCTCACAACTACTATGAAGTAGGAGAATAAGAAGAACAGAAACCCAAGAGAAGCAAAGCAATCTATGGCTTTTTATTTGTTCAAGTTCATTAAGAGCACAAAAACCCCTTTATGAGTTCCACACTCATATGTACCGAGAACCTATTAACCTGTCATTAAGCCAAACCATAACACTGTCCCCCCAGAATCCATGTCCAGACAAGGTGAAAAACATTGTTCAGAACAGCCAAGCTGAATTTCTGCCAATAAACTGCAAGTTGAACACGTTCATCCTCTCATTGCACCAGGTAAGGATGGAATTGGCCAAACACAACAAACCATAAACTGGATCCAACACAAAACTGCCACTCTGCTTAAGGCCTCCCAGGCCACCAAGAAGCATCTTCACTATGAAGCCTGCATCTTCTGCTCTTCTGCCACAACTGCTGCCATGATGCCAGGCCTCACACCTTTAAAGCTCTGATATGTAGTTGCCCAAGTTCACCAGAGGTCATGGATCACTCAGTGTTATCTTATGCTACAGCACTGACAGATCCAACTGCCATATGGGACATAGAACCCTGAGTGTAGCACAACCTGAACCTGAACCTGGTCTTCCCCTGTCCCCCCCATTAACTGGGTGAAGCTGGAACTCACTCCTGGGCTGGCCATTTGGCAGACCAAAGCAATGTAACAGCTTTCTGATGCAGCTGCCTGTCCCCTGCACACATTAGCCTGATTCATGGTAAATCAGGCAAATAGTAAAGATTTGTCTCCTGCCTTCTGAAGAATAAGGGAGGCAAAAGAAAACTGTTTAAAAATAGAAAAATTCCCTAATTAGGCACCATAATAGTGCTATTTATAACAGAGCTACATTTCAGACAGGGTAGCTCTCTCTCCAGATAAAATTAAGGTACAAATACACAGAAGACACGTCCATAATGCAGCACCAGCTGCCCAGCTCATGCCTGTACCACAGCCCAGGAGCTGCTCCCCTGTCAGGGGGTGACTAAGAGCAGCAGAGCCAAGACCACCCTAGCCCACACTCAGGCACTCTGAACCAGAGCCTCTCCATGTCACAAAGCCCTCACTTCAGTCAAGAAAGACATAAGGTAAATGCCACTGACAGAGGGGCAGCAGGAGCTGGTTCAGCCAACCTATCTGCTCCTACTTCAGTACTGACTCAGCCTCTCCCAGAAACGTTTTCTCAAATAAAATCAGATCAAAAGGGCTTCTGATTGATGGAGAAAATAGAGGAACATAATTTTTTTGAACAAAACTGAAATAAAGCATTCAAGAAATATAATACACAGCTGCCTAAATACTTCAGTAAATAAAGATTAATCTAAAGCTAGCCTCCTTCAGCCCCCTTCAGAAATGCAAGGCCATCATTTCACTGCGGTGTGACAAACTTTGGCTTCGGCCTCACATCCAGATGGTTCAAATTAGCACCTGCATACCTCGGTTATTAAATAGAAAACAGTTCTCTCGACATGACCTGTAGAGTTCTTGTGTACAAGAACTTCTCCAACAGCATTATGTCTTCCCTTATCAGACGTGTGTGGTATGACACAACGAACCACGCAGCACAACCGGCACCGCTTCAATTCCCAAGCCTTGGCTCACGTTTCCCGCCGCACCGTGGGTTTGGTGGCTCATGGATGGAGCCCTGGAATTTCACCTCGGATCCTTCCAATTGAACCTAAGCCTGATGAACTTGATTCAATCTCTAAGGAAAAATGCATCTGTCAAAACCCCTGCGTGCAGCACATGGCTGAGCAGAGAGGTATGCGCCGGCACCGGCTGCCTGGATTTGTTGCACATCAGCCGAGGTGTCTGCTCTGCAAGAAGGATTTCAAATGAAAAGTTGCTGTTCTAGGTATCCTTCCAAAACAGCACTTGGGGATTTGGCTGCTGGAAAAGAAATATTTTTATTGTTAAAGCACATCTCTTGGTGTTAAGGAGACCTATCTTATATTTCTGCCTTTCCCAAGCGTACCTCATGAGCCAACAACTGTCTGGAGAGTTCATCCTTAACCCAGTGCACTCATGAGAACAGTGACCTGCACAAGCTGAGGGTAAAACTGTGGGTTTCTTACTGCTCTTGTACACAAACAATACTTGGCTTAATAACATATTGCCATATTCACAACTGTCAGCAGATTCAAGAACTTGAGGACTTCTTCAGGTGACTTAACTGTTCCCAGTGTCCTGAGGCAGCCGGTGCTGCCTCTGGCACTGCACAGGTGAAGCCTTCTGCCCTCCTTGAAATAGCAGTGAAAAACCAATTGTCCCATAGGAAAAGGACTTCACTTTATCCAATGAAAAAGCAAATTGAGGGGTGGAAATAATCTGTATCTGGCTATCTTGTGTTCAATATAGCAGAAACCTCGGGGCAATAATGTACAGGATCACAAGCCAGTGTGTATTTATACATTTAGTTGCCTATTAAAGCATTCCTAGTTACTTCTGCATATAATTGCTCCTTTTCATACATTTCTCCAATCTTTCACTAGGCTGCTGCAGGCTACAGCCTGACAGATGTCCCTAAAGACCAGCTCTGTTTCTCAGGAACAGGGCTGTGAATGTACATTTCTAGCAGAGAAATCTCCTCATATTCCAAACACCTCGTAGCAACCACCCCAAGCAGAAGTAAGAGAGCAGATGAAAAGAAACTATGAGATGACAACTTTCAGGAACCTGAATGACTATCCATTGGTTGGGTCATGCCTCAAGCTGACAAAAGCTAGGCTTTTCATCAACCCTGATGACTTGTGAGCTCCATGTCTACACTGATCAGAACTCGATGCAGGCTTGAGTTATCAAAATTCACCTAACGTAGCAACTTTAGACCTAGTTTTCATGTATTTCATGAGGCAGATGTTCTGGCCTAAACCACTGCCTAACAACAAGAAGTTGAAGCAGTTTGGCATTTAATTCACAGTGGCAAATTTCCTCAGATGCTGCTTAGATTGATACCTATGTGGAATCCTAAATAATTGTAATTTTTCCTGCTTACTGTAGTCCATAGCAAACAGCTCTTTAAAATATGCCTCAAGAGCTCCCTAGCAGTGATCATTCTCTAAAGGTCAGTCGGTGTCAAACTGTAACATTCATTTGTTCTGCACTTGCTCAGAGGCTGCATAAAAGAAAAACTTTCAAGTGCAAACACTGAAACATCCAAGAAGACTGGATTAAGTGTCTCCTTTTTCATCTCAGCTGAACACTGGCCAGTGAAGACCCTAAATGGTGGTGGACAACTTGTGCAGCTGTTCATTAGAGCAGACAAGAGGAAATCATTAAAGATACAAACTTCCAGCCACTTGACTTCCACACCAAAATAGAAGAAGCAAGGGGAAACATCCATGACTTAATCTGCACACTCACAAACTGCCAAGCACGACCTTGTCTTACAACACAAATTAGTATCTTTCTCCCATGTAATTGAGAGCTTTCCAGTTCTGTTCTCCTGGGCTCCCATGCTTACAAATCCAGTAGCTGGAATTTACATAATTGCAATTTCACTTAGCAAATATTGTTGGGCTCTTTTTACGCCTGATTTTCTCAACAGCTGCTTCTTGGAGTTGAAGTCTTTACTAATTATTTCAAACATTTAATGAAAAAAATGCAGACCATACTTGATACAATTATTACAGCCCCCCCCCCCCCCCAAAAAAAAAAAAAAAAAAAAAAAAAAAAAAAAAAAAAAAATTCTATTTATTCA